>NW_007248789.1:112047-116180 GCF_000164805.1 Carlito syrichta
GAGCGGCCACTGCACTCCAGTCTGGGTGACACAGTGAGATTCCAACTCAAAAAAAAAAAAAAGAATCATTGTATTGCATGTCAATGCCATGTGAGTAGCAGCCTTTGAAGAGCTTCTAGACAACCAAGGTGAAGAGTTTTGCAGAGAGCAGGAGAGATCCTTGGGGTCCTTCAACTGTCCTCCATTTATATACTCAGAAACAAAATGACAGGGAGTTGAGTGGTTTTCCCATGGTGGCCTTTTTCCCAAGTGACAGGACTGGGATTTGGACCCAGATCTCAGTCTGACACGATATTTGGTGTACTCCTTCACCATCTCTTGTTCTCTGATGTCAGTGACTATGAGCAAGTGAGTAGGAGAGGGAAACTGTAAGGTTGTTTAGAAGTTCCTAATCAACCTGGCTCTGGGTTCTGTTACAAGACAAGCAGTCACCCCACTGGTTGGAGCATGGACCTTGATAATCGGGGAAATTCTCTAATTCGGTTCCCTCAGATTGCCAGGGGGTCACAGTCTCTGTCTTAGGACAGTGTTTCTCAAACTTCAGCATGCAGATGAGTCCTCTGGGATCTTGTTAAAATATAGATTCTAATTCAGGAGGCCTGGGGTGGGGCAGTTCTAGCGTGCTTCTAAGCATGGATGCTGTTGATCTGTTGACCACGTTTTGAATAGCAAGCTACAAGAAAGCAGCTCTCAGACTCTGTAGTGCATCAGAAACCCCTGAGAATTTATCAAAACTACTTACCATCATTGATTCAGATTCAGTAGTTCAGGATGGGCATCTCTAAGTTTAACAAATGCTCAATGGTTTCAACATTTGAAAGCTGTGATTCTGTAGCAGTGACCTTCAATTACAATCAATACTTATGTTCATGATTAAAGCCGGACTGCCACATGGAGAAGAAAGAGACACAACTGTAACTAACCTGAGTATCGCTGTAGACACAGCTGCCAGAAATGTGTTGAGTGTGTAACATGGGCCGGGCACAGATGACCACAGAAAGAATGCCTGGGACTTGTAAAAATTACCCTACGAGGGTTATAGTTTTATGAAAGCAATCAAAAGATAGACATAAAGTGGGTGGTTACCTATAAAATGTATTTTTAAAGCAGTTCTAACTTTAATAGTACATAACACCTTTGTCTCAAGGTGATGGAAGTCAATAGGCTACTGTGAGTTGCAGATGAAACCATTTCATGGTTGTTACAATTCTGGCAAAATTGAGACTGAGATTGTAGGCTAGGGCTGTGGGAGCCGAGGGTCCTGCTTGGAAATGCATTGTTCCATTTTCTGAGCGTCCTTCCAGGATTTGTCTGAGATGCTTGTTTAGTTGGCATCAGCATTTTGCTAGGTGGCTTTCCTTTTTTTAAAAAAATAGAGAGGGGGGTGGGGTCTCACTATGCTGCCCAGGCTAGTCTTGAACTCCTGGCCTCAGGTGATCCTTCTGCCTCGGCTTCTGAAGTGCTGGGACTATAAGCAAGAGTCACCATGCCTGGCCTAAGTGGCTTTCCTTGCCTGTTCAGGGTGCGAATTGTTCTTCCGGGATGTTGGGTGGAGAAAAAGAGACCTATCTCTCCTAAGTGTCTCTGGGCGGCTCATTCACTATCCCGCTTCACGGGATGACCCCCTTCTTGCCCCTGCTCACTGCCAGCTGTCTGGCGAATGGACGTCCTCCAAGTCTGGCACGGGGGAAGGTTTTGCTGTTTCAGCACAGGGTGGGGTGGGCATGAGAGTGAGTAATGAAACATCCTCGAGAAATCCACCCTACCTTACGACTGTGCACGCCAACTTACACCTACGGAGAGTCTGGCTTCCTTTGCTTGTTCATCAGAAGGAGGTAAGACGAACCCTGAGGGGAGATGCTGTTTGGCAGGACAGCCACGATAGCAGGCGGACTTCCCACGGGGACTCTCATGCTGGGGACAGGGAGGGCGGCCTTATCTTTAGACAGCCCACCTGGGCACTGCCACAGAAATCCTTACTACTTGCTAGCTTTTCAACCCCAAGTAGTACTGCATGTCGGAAGAGTGCAGGTGTCAGGAGACCTTCAGCCTGTGGAGCATGCAGGAGAATGGAGGCAGGGGATGGATGATCCACCTGGGAGCTGGCCAGGACAGCCACGCCCACCCTACCCTCTAGCGAGTGAACGGCCTGGATGCCCACGGGAGAAGCTTTGTGGGTGGGACCTGTAAGCAGAAGCAGAGGCGGAGCCCAGGGCTTGCTTGATGATCACATTTTTCTGAAAGAGATGATGAGAGATCTGAGCTTTTCCCCTTCTCTCCTACAAGTCTTTTCAAGGCATCATTCCTCCTGGCCCTCCCTGGCACTTCCCCAAATGATTCCTCCTGTGCTTTAGTCGGGTCCCCAGGACTTTCCGTGAAGGTTTCTGTCCTTTATGTTTTCTTCTCTTGCCATCAGTGGTTTGTTTTATAAAGTCAGTTACCTAATTAATTAAGCAACCCTTGACTGTGGACCTCATTTTTGCCATGTATCGCATTGGTGACCAAGTGATATATAAGACTGACCCACGACTGGCTCGGTGGCTCAACCCATAATCCCCAGTACTTTGGGAGGCCGAGGCGAGTGGATTGCCTGAGCCTGTGGGTTCGAGACCCACCTGGACAACTTGGTGAGACCTCATCTCTACAACAAATCAAAAATTAGTTGGGTGTGGTAGCACACGCCTGTAGTTCCAGCTGGGGCCCAGCAGGTCGAGGTTGCAGTGGCCGGGAGTGTGCCACTGCACTCCAGTCTGGGCGATGGAGTGAGACTCCAACTCAAAAAACAAACAAACAAACAAAAACCAAAAAAAAAAAAAGACTGACCCAGCAGCGTCTGTGTACTATATAAATGCAGTGGTAACAGCTCACCTCCTTTGAGTGCTTCCTACGTGTGTGGCCTGAACACCTTATTATCTCATTTGATCCTCCATGAAATGAGGGTTTTCCTATGAGTGAACACTTACGCCCATTTTACAGATGAGAAGAGTGAGACACAGAGTGGTTATGGTTATGTGAGGCTCCGTGACCGTGGTGCTTCCTCTGGTGGCACTCTATGTTTTTCCCGTTCTCAGGCTGTGACGTCGCAGCCCTGCCCTCAAGGTTCTTTACTGGGGTGGGATGACAGCAAAGATGAATAGAATTCTTTATGTTTCAAGAGATAACCATTTAGAAAAATCTCTGGAAATTTTGTCAATTGCAAGATCATTGTATTTGTTAACTTTTCTGTTTGTTGGTAGCACTTAGAAATACAACTTTTAAAATAATAAGGGTTGATGTGATTTTTGGGGGGAGGATTGGCAAACAGGAAAGAAGATACTAAGAACGGAGCGAGGGAGCCATGTCCTTTTCAGTCAGTCTCAGAGGGAATAAGACCCCCAGGAGGCTAGAAGGTGATGAGGCCAGGAGAGAGGATCTGATTTCGGAGGCCCTGGAGAAGGGTGGGGTGTGGAGAGTTAAGTCCCCAGAAGTTGAGCAGCTGAAAGTCCACAAGGCTGAAAAGGCCCAGGTATTGGGCCTCCCTTCAAGGGACCTGGGCTCTGGTAGGGGAGACAACAGTGGGCCATCAACAACTATACCACAAAGCGTAATGCACAAGAGCAGACTGTCACCAGGACTAGCACTGGTGAGATGAGCAAAGCAGCAGTATAGAGTTTTCTGCAGCAAAAATTCCACTGCTGGAAAAGAGAAATAACTCTGAAATGCGTAAGTGTGGCTCAGGCTTTATTTGGTGTGAGAGAAGACTGTGTTGGGATAAAATGGCGCCGCCGTGTGACCTTGGTCATGTCTCTTGGCACTCAGATCCTCAGCTGACCTACTCGCCTCTAAGGCCCCTATCCTCTGAGCTGGAGGTGGGGGGAAATGAAACAGCAAGAAATAAGAAAAACACATGCTACAAGGGCTCGTCCAGGGTTTTCCTGGGAGAGTTACTGGTCCACAGCCTGACATGGGGTATTGGTACCAATTTTATGGGTACCATCGTCCACTCTCGCTCAGGCCCTGAGCAGTTTAGTTTTCAAGAAACATGGTCCTGCCGGGCTTGGTGGCTCAGCCTGTACTCCCGCGCCTTTGGGAGACTGAGGTGAGTGGATTGCCTGAGCCCGTGGGTTCGACACCCGCCTGGGCAGTGAGACCTC
>NW_007248789.1:116200-205766 GCF_000164805.1 Carlito syrichta
TTCCGGGAGCGGCCACTGCACTCCAGTCTGGGCGACAGAGTGAGACTCCAACTCAAAAAAAAAAAAAAGAAAAAAGAAACATGGTCCTGCAGGTAGGGAGCGTTCAGAGACAGCAGGTGGCGCTCTTTCTCCTGAAACAGATTGATGTCTGCGGCTGGGCCTGCTGACAGTGCGGGGGCCGCAGGCAGGGTAAGATCTCCGCAGTGTGAAGGCATCCGAGGGGACCAGGGCAAAAATGACTGGTCAAGCCTGCCTGCCAGGGATAATCCTCCCCTCACCCAAATGCGCCCTGGAGGCCCCAACTGGACTTGGGCTCCAGCACACACCGTCCCCTTTCTACAACCTTAGCATGAGTTGCTGCATTTACAAAACAGCATCTTCAGTGTCACAAACGATGGGTATTCCTGTGTCGGCTTTAGATTGTGACAGGGAAGAGTTCTTCTGTCTCTGTGTGATAAGCATACTTTTATCAGATGGGAAGGCAAGAGGTCCAGGCTCCTTCAGATCATGTTGGATGAGACAGCGTCTTGGGGAAATGGAAGAAAGGCAGGATTTTGGAGGACCTGGGCTTTACCTGAAAGATGTTGCAACTTCTCAGAGAGGAAAAAGCTGACATTGGGTCTCCTTTCAAAGGAAAGCAAAAAACCGAAACAAACAAAAACAAAACAAAACAATTTCCTATGATGTGAAGACATCACTGGATTGGAATTCATGAATCTGGTAAGGCCGCTCACCAGCTGTGTGACTTAGGCAGGTCCCTTATCTCTAGTTCTCAGTCTCACTCTGATGATCAGTAGATATTACTGCCTCTTCCAGTACTATATTAAATAGCTTGTGTGTGTGTGTGTGTGTGTGTGTGTGGAGGGGGGCGGGGACGAGGGGAGAGAAAGGGTGAGGAGAGAGAAGAGAGGAGGCAGGGATTCAGACAGAATAGTTTTTTGGGGAAATTTTATATGTTGGGATAGAAACATGCATTCTTGGGGACAGAGGAAACCCCTTCACTTTGATTTCCATTTCAATCGTTGGGGTTTATAGTGATCATGCCCAGTGAAAAAAGCCCCACCACCTTCCTTCTGAATGATCTTCCCAGTTGTGTGTCTTCCATCCAAGCCCACACCTTCTGGCTTTCAGGGGGGTCACCTCAATAAACCAAGTTCCAGTGGTGAGAGGGAAGGAGCTCTTCCTTTGCTCCTGCAGCACTGGAAACATGTGGTTGAGGTGAGGAGAGAGGAACCACGGTGGGGGGACAGATGGTGGTTGTTGGGAGAAGGGGGGAGTGAAACGTTATGCTCCTCCTTGATGGGCTTGGCCATTTATCAGCCATGTCAGCCACTAAACATTACCTGAGCAGCTCTGGCAGGCAGGCTGGGCACTGACGATGCTTCTGGAAGCCCACACAGTCTTAGCTGTCAAAGAACTCCATGTCTCACCAAGAGAAAATAGAAAGTTTGTTTTCCCTACAGCCTAAAAACCAAATGTAGGCACTCACAGAGGTGCCCCGCTTAAGGGGCTCCCTTTCCCCACTCTCCTACCCCCTGCTTAAGGTTTGGCTAGCCCAGTAATAAAAAAGGATGCTTTCAGACCCAGGGACGCAGCTTGCATTTGTTTTGCCCTGGGATCCAGATGGTCGCCAGGCCGCCCCCCGCTGAGGCTTCTGCTTGGCAGGGACGTGCTCTGATTCCTTAAGTGTGGGCTTTGGGGACCAGACATGGCCCAGGGCTTGCAGGCGGCCTACGTCAAGCGGCTTCTCTGCACTCTCATCGGAACCAGGCTGCAGGCTCCAGTGAGGCGTGGACTGAGGCAGCTACAGTGGCTCCTGTGGGGTGCTGCAGTGACCTTGGGCGTCACTGTGCTACTGCAGGACACCCCGAGTAGAGCGGGCCAAGGCTAGGCCTGAGCCTCCCGCAGCAGGTGAGCTGCTGACTCATCACTGCAGCTGTGCCACCTTCAGCAACTAGAACTGCATGGGGGAGTTCTTTCTGTTTCAAAGGAATGTGTGATGTCGAGGAGGGCAATGGCATGCTGCCTACATAACATCTATAGCTAAGCATTTTCTTTTCTTTTTTTTTTTTTTTTAGTTGGAGTCTCACTCTGTTGCCCAGACTGGAGTGCAGTGGCCGCTCCCGGCCACCGCAGCCTCGACCTGCTGGGCTCCGGCGATCCTTCCGCCTCAGCCTTCCCAGTAGCCGGAATTACAGGCATGCGCTACCATGCCTGACTGATTTTTTTTGATTTATTGTAGAGATGAGGTCTCACTGCTCAGGCGGGTCTCGAACCCGCGGGCTCAGGCGATCCACTCACCTCAACCTCCCAAAGGCGCGAGATTACAGGAGCTAAGCATTTTTATCTGTTTTTATTAGCCCTGGAAGAATGTAGCTGTGTTGGGAAAGCTATTCAAGCACTTGGTCAGAATGTGTTCAACACCAGTCATGCGCCTGGCATTTGTTGTGTGCTTACATTGCCAGAGGGAGACAGGAAGTAAAGACAGCCCTTGCCTCTCTTGGGGGTTACTGTACTGCTGACACTTGGGGAGTCTTACTCTGTATGAAGCACGGCATTCTACGGGTGCTAGTTTGTGCACTCTCACAGCAACCCTGTAAAGTATTGGCATTATTTTGATTTATTGTGCTGTAAGTTCGGGAGTCAGGATTTCAACCCGTGTCTGTTCAGAGTCAGAGCTCTTTTCCACCATGTGATTCGGCTGCTTGGGAAGCAGAGCCAATGGAAGTACACATGACACTGGAGAATAATACAAGACGGCATGTGGCTAGGCGCTTCATCCTGCTCATTATGCAAGCATTTGTGATGTGTCCAGAATAATCCTCACTAACCTGTAGGTCCAGGTGGGCTGAAGTGTGTCAATATGCGGATGTTTAAACAAACATTGCACCTGTAGAGGGACTTTTTGAGAAGGTGGAGGGTCAGGATGAACACTCGTCAGGTTGGGAAGTGGACGCTGTGGGTACTGTCCTAGGAACAGTGTCAGGTGTCCGGGTGTGAGAGAATGACTCTAGTTGCTGGGGAAAACACTGGAAGATAATTCCATGCATTCTTGTCCTTTGAGAATTAAGTCTGGTTGAATTTACTGGACCAATTAATCAATTTAGGAGCAACTACCAAAATAAGAGGAGAAAGAGAAATGAATTATGAGGGAGGTAAGGGGGGGCCTATGGCCATTCTGTTCAGTCCTAAGCAAGTCAACATTTGTGTTAACATGTCCATGGGCCTTTTTTCCAGATGATATAGACAAAGACTCAAAAGGTTTTTTTATTTTCATGTGCTGGCCATGCATTCTGAGTAGAGCTGATCAAAACTCCCGAAGTCCTCTAGTGCCAAGGGTGGTGGATAATCTTGGGCAACTGTAGGAGCAAATTCTCTCATGAAGCTGTTGAAACACCTCTGCCTCTTGGCTGGTAGAGCTGATGCTCCAGGGACACAAATGTGTCAGCTCTCTGACTCAAGCCCAACAGCTCATGAATTGCTCAGGCCCTCATTTGGGCGCATAGAATCAGGTCTCTCCCTTTTTCTGGTGTTTAGCTAACAGTGATGGATATGGTCCACCTGACTACACTTCTGCTTTGCCCATAGTTATTGATTTTAAAATCCATATCCGGGACTCTGTAAGCTTTGCCAAGCTGACTGAGTGATAATGGGGGTCATAGGAGCTTAAAAATGGAGAGAAAGACGAAGAGATGAATAAGATCAGGTAAAGATGTCTTTTTAGACAAAATCCTTTGGGGGGAATATAGGAAAGTAACAAATGAGGTCAGGAAGACTTCCGGGGCTAGATCTGAGACACAGACCAAAGCAGAGAAACAAAGTTGTTTTTGAATTCTAAACACTTGGAAGTGCTTGTTCTGCTCTGAAAAGACCTTGAGAAGCAGGTTACCACAGGAAAAAGGGGGAAGCCAAGGTCCCAGTGACCCACTATCCTAAAGCAAAACTACCAGCTCTCAAGTGGTGGTGATGCAGACTTCTCTCCATGTGGTTAGATCCCCAAGCAGCTTTCTCTTTGGGGCTCTCCTAGGCCTGTTTCCTGGCGCAGACAATAAGAGTGAGACCCATACTCCCCATAAGTAAGAACGGCTCTGGGAATGGGCTAGAAAGAGAGAAACTCACAGAGTTACTGGCTTCTTCAGAGCAGGTTACGTCTCATTCATCCCTTTATCCTTGACAGCTAAAGGAATGCCTGACACATAATAGTAAGTCATAGTGGATGTTTATTGAGCTATTGTAAACAATTTGTGCTTTGGGATTGGCTATGCCTAAGACATAAGATCTAAAAAAAGGTGTCCTGTCTCTGTTGCCTCAGAACTATTTCTCAGATGATAAAATGCTTGCAGATTTTTGATGTTTCTCAAGAAACTTGGGAAATAGAGTTGGAAAACACGGAGGATGATAAATTATCCCAGAAACACAAGAAAAGAAAGTCCCTTTGAGGACACTTATTAAGGTGAGTTATAAGAACAATGTTTCCAGGAAGTATTTTCATAAAATATGAGGTGTTTTTCAGGTGGACAAGGGCAGTGTGTGCAGAATGGATGCAGTCAACAAGGCCCCTCCAAGGAACCACTGGGGGCAGGTGTGGGTGAGGTGTGGGTGGAGGCTGGTGTGGCTGAAGCCCTGGGGAAAGGTGGGGAGAAGAGAACCTGGAGGCGCTTCAGCTGTGGGGCAGTAGGATTCCATTTTTCCTTTAGAAAGATAGCCCTGTTCACAACAGCAAAATCATGGCACCTACCTAAGTGCCCACAAACAACTGGCTGGATAAAGAAAAGGAACTATATGTGTGGGGACAGGGGTCAGGTGGGAATAAGGGAGTCGCACTCGACTGAGCCCATACAGGGACTGGGGCTGGCAGTCCGGGAGCAGGAGGAGTCCAGGGTGGTTAACGTTCAGGACTCCAGGGCCTGCTGCCAACAACAACATTCTTTGAAGCATTTTTGTCCTAAACATTCATGCAAATTTGTGTCTTTTGCACAGAAATATACCAATATTTGCAATTCTATGAAAATAATATGCAAAACCAGCTTAAAGACTTAACTTCCTTTCCAAAGCTTCAGCGAACACTAATGCTTAGAAGACTGCACCATGGTCGTCGTGGTCATCATTGGTGGCTCTTGGTGCTCTCAGGACCCCTCCTGCCCCGCCCCCACCTGAAAAGTGTGGGAGTCCTCCACAATCTGGCTCTGTCTTCCCTTTTAACCTTCACTTTGGCCAGATTGTTCTAGTCACTGTCTCCCAGCCTGTCATGGATATTTGGCTTCTCTGCCTTTGCATATGTTTCAGAGTTTTCTGGCATTCCTCTCAGCCATCTTTAAGGCCCAGCTGAAATCCTTCCTCCTCTCTCCTTCCTCCAGCCTTCCATGACTATGACCTCCTTCCACCTCCCTCCTCTGAAATTCTGTAGATTTGTTGCCGGAACTGCTTTTGGAATTTAGGCATAGGTGAAATCATAAATGAAAAGAGCTAAAAAAAAAAGAAAAAAAAAATCAAAGTCCTTATTGTGGCTATTATTATTGTTATGGTGCTTCAAGTTTGTATGTTTTATGTTTTTTTCCAAGCAGATCATAGGTCCTGTGAGGTCAGGAACAGTGTCACTGGTGTTTTTATTTGTCACAGCACTTAGCACATACTGAGCTCAAATGGATGCAGTCGTTCTACATATAGAAAACAAGCTTATACTAGAATGCAAGGAATGATGGGAATGTTTCTCCCCAGAATATATCTGTGACTTTAGATCAAATGTCTAGTCCCATCACAAGATCTCCATATGTCTTCTGTAAAGCAAATCTAAATATCAGAAAGCCAGTATCTTTCCTCCCTTTATGTCCTCTCCTTTGATGGGACAAGTACGAAAGGTAGGGCCTGGGTTTCCTCAAGTGGCCATGATTCTGATGTCCTGCAAGTGCAGAGACTTTTTCAGTCAAACCTGCCTGAGTTGAGTTTATGACTGTTCAGGTAGACATTTCCCTGTTTGCAGAATCAGAAAATAGAAAAACGAAGAGGATGCCTTTTGTTTTTTTGAGTCAGAGACTTACTCTGTTGCTTAGGCTGGAGTGCAATGGCATGGTCATCACTATCACAACCTCGACCTGCTGGGTTCAGGCAATCCTTTCGCCTCAGCCTCCCAAGTACCTGGGACTATAGGTGCGTGCCACCATGCCTGGCTAATTTTGATTTGTTGTGGAGATTTTGCCAAGGCTGGTCTCGAATTCCTAGGTTGAAACAATCCTCTTGCCTCAGCCTGCCAAAGTACTGAGATTACAGGTATGAGCCACCAAGCTCAGCGAGATTGCCTTCTAAAGACACCTGTGTAGAAGCATGCAACTCTTCCTGAAGCACTCCTGTCCCCCCACTCAGCTGGGTGTCCCCAATATGTCACACTTCCTTGTTAGTGCTTGTTGTCTGGGCTCCCCAAGACTGGGCGCTCCCTGAGAGAAGATCTGTATCTCATTAGGTAAAAATCTTATCCAAGCGTGTACCGGATCCATTTCTTGTGAGGACATAGAGAAAACGAAAAAATATTCCAGAAGGAGGTCGAAGAAAACAAGTCTCATGTGATAGTTTTTTGGTCCACTAAAGGTCTGAATCTGATAATTATGGATGACAAAATGGAGAAGGAAAAAGATGCAGAGAATTTCTGGTGAGGTTGTTGATATAAATAGAAAACCTGAATGAAGAAATTCAAATAAAAAAGCTGAAAATTTTGGTTTAAATGGATGAAGCTATGCTTTGAAGGAATCAGAATGTAGTATATCCATTAAGTGATTATAGATTCAGAGAACAAAGTGGAGCCTTTAGAGTTCTTTTTGTCTCCTCTTACATCACCCTGGAACTATTCAAGTTCTAACTAGCAGGACACTAGTTATCTATTGGGCTCTAAATCCTGTGAGTTTAACTTCTTAAATGTGCTTTGAATTGGTGGTCTCTTCTCCATCCCTGCTACTAGTTTCCTATGGCTGCTGTAACAATTTACCACAAATGTAGTGACTTAAAACAATGCAAATATATTCTTACAGTTCTGTAGGTTAGAAGTCTGATACAGATATCACCGGGCTAAAATCAAGGACTTGGTAGGGCTGCATTTCTTTCTGGAGGCTCTAGGAGAGAATCTGTTTACTTGCCTTTTCCATCTTCTAAAGACCACCCTCAGTCCTTGGCTTATGGCTCCTTCCTTCATTTCCACACCCAGCATGTTACAGCTCTCTGCTCTGCTTTCATGATCACATTTCCTTCTCTGATCCTTTTTATTCAACCTCCTTCTTTCACTTTTATGAACCTTGTGATTACACTGGACCCATCCATGTAGTCCAGAATAATCTCCCCACTTTAAGGTGAGTTAGAAGGTTCCATGTGTAAACTCAATCCCCCTGTGCCACATAACCTAACATAGTCACAGGTTCTGGGACTAGGGAGATGGACATCTTTTGCAGGGGAGGCTTTATTCTGCCACCACAATCCTTTGTGCCACGGTCCGTAGCTAAGTCACCATTGTCTTTATCTGGATTACTGCAAAGGCCTGGGCTCTGGAGTCAGATTGCCTGCATTTGAATTCTGGCTCTGTCATTTCCTGGCTGTAGAAAGGAAGTTAGGAAGATGAGCCTGTCTCAGCCTCAGTCTCCTATAAAAGGAGGATGCTCATAGCACCTCCCTCACAGGGTTGTTGTGAGGATTAAGCACAAGCCTGGCACACAGCAAGCACTCTGTGCGTATCAGCTGTTGTTATTCTTAGCTGGTCTCACAGCCTCCACTTCACCCCTCTCCACTCTGCTCTCCATGCTGAAGCCAGAGTGATTTTTCTTAAACACATGTCCCTCCTTGCCATACCACGAAAGTCCTCCGTGCTCCAGTCTTTCTTTGCTCTCTCATCTCGTGTCCAGCCTTTCTCCACATTGGGCCATATTAGGCTATTTGACCTCTTCTGAATGTGGCAAATATTTCACATCTTTGCCTTTGCAGGTGGTGCTCCTTTTGCCTGGACTTCCTCCCCTCCCTGATTCTCTGTCCATTGCTGGCTCTCTGACGTGTTGGGCAGGGCTGGTGGCCAATTCAGCCTTCAGAGCCAGATGACTGTCTCTGCCCCACTCTGTGCCCCACTCGAGTGGGCCACACTGACCTGGCAGTTTCTTCCTGGAGCCTGGCATGAACTAGATGCTCAGGCAAAGAGTCTTGGGGGCATTGTGGTGGGATTGAATTTTGTGAAATTTGTTCAAGTGTTCTCCTCACACATTTTCCTATGCATCTCCCTTCCCATGCTGCCAGAGGCATCCATTTTCCTTAGGGAAGATTAGAGTTTCCATAACAGGAACGCAAGCAGGGAAAAAGGAAATATTCAGCTTTTGACCTCCAGCGTAGGAATTTTAAAAAAATCTTTTGGTTTTTTTCTTAGCTTTTTTTAAAGGCGTTCAGTTGTTTTGAAAACCAGGCTTTATACATGAGAAACAGGTTTTCAAAGCTTGTGTATTTAAAAGTCAGTTCAGTTGAAGTAGGTTGTTAAGAATCTTCCATAGGGTAGAGAGGATGCTCTTGTCTGCAGTTACCCTGAGCATAAGGTTTTCTGGCCCTGAGAAGAAGAAAGATAAGTTGCAGGGGAAGTTCATCCCTGAGAGGAAAAGAAACAGAAATCTCCCTGTCAGTTGTGAAGCATTCTAGGAAGGTGGGACGGCATGGTATGGTGAGCATCTTGCGTCATGGTTCTTCCAGATAGATAGAGGAGAAAGCCAGAAGCAGGGGGTTTTCATTTTCCCACTTTCCTCTTGGGACTCTGGGAGGAAATTGGCTTGGAGGATGTTCCCTGCATCATATGCAGCAGTCACATTAGAGCAAAGCAAAGGGTGAGGTGTGGTAAGCCAGAGAGGACCGGAGCTCAGCTTTCAGAGGTCCTCCTCTGCTTCTAGATGCAGTGGGAAGAATCCAGAAATTCCTTCCTGCCCTTTTTACTGGTGTGAAGACAGCTGATTGTGCTGTGGGCTAATGACTTTGTAATGAGGATTGTCTGGCAGACTACCAGGACTAAGGATCAGATGGTATCCCAGACCTGGGTTCCCAGAGGGCCCTAAAGGTCCATGCACTGCTAGTGAGGGCTGATGTGGGGCCAAGCCAGTGAGGAAGGCCACCAGGCTCTCAGCAAATCAGAGAAAGCTGACTATGAATCAGACTGGCAGTTGACGCCCGCTGTGGTCACTGGCAGGAAGAGCACTAACCAGGTAGACAAGAGCCAACTTCAGGGGCCCATGAGGACATGAAGAGAGCACCAAGACCCATGTGCAGATTGGAGCTCCCTCACCCACACCACCACAATCTCTTCCATATGGCCAGATACCATCTAGGTGGGAGATGCGGGATTGTGAAAGGCTCAGAAAGCCTGAACGTTTACTTGTAGAAAACAAAGCTTTTACGATGGAAAGAAGTGACTGATAAACCACTAACTGGCAAGTATACATTTTTTTTTCCAGCTACACATTTTGCTGGCTTTGATGCTGGTCTAGGGGTGAGGTCAGCATAGGACCAGGCATACATGAAATTTGGTGTAGTATCACCGAGTCCCTTATTGTAAGAATCTGAGGCATTTCAGTCTTTCTGTCTAGCTCCTGAAGATAAGAATGGCTCGATTCCCTGGGTATACCTGTTTAGAAGTGTCATAATTAGCAAATTGTCTTCGAAATTTATTCCCAATGGAACTAGTAGTATATTTGAACCATGTATATCCCTCCATGCTGTTTTTGCTATTGGTGTTTTATTTTTTCCTTTTGTTGTCCAGAGGAAAATTTCATGACACAATTAGCTCAGGATTCTAAACATTTTAAAAGCATCCTTAAGAGTGTTCCTCATTTGCAGGAGGGTTATAATTCAAACTGTAATTTGCAAGTTGGTTGTTTGAAACTCAGAAGAAATATCTCCACATAGAAATGGTGTACTTACCAGTGACTCAGTCCCCAGCCCCAGTAGAACCCAAAATGCAACTGAAATAGAGTACATGTGAAATGAACAGTTGAAGAACATAATGGGACATGCCAAAATTTCAACAAAACAAAATAAACAAATTAAATTAAACCATGTTTGTTATGAATGCTAGTCTTTGAGGGAAAACACATTAATTAAAAAAGGGGAAGGGGTATATGAAGATTCTAGAGGATTTTCAGGGCCTTTCCGACTCTTTGTAATCTGATTTTCACTTGAAAGTCTGCAGATTTGCCTTTTCTTGTGAATTGTTGTTTCTCAGGCATCAATGCATATCAATGCATATTGGCTGTAAGAACAGATTTCACATTTTTTGAGGATTGAAGGGGAGCTTGGGGAGCGTGCCTATTTTGGGGGAGAGTTCCTACCATGGGGGAGAGTTCCTATTACAGGGAGAGTTCCTATTATGAATGTGCCAGACTTGGTCTCATGCACTTGAGATGCATCAGGGGACATAATGATGTTTTTGCCTTTGAGAAACTATCTTTTAATGGAAACTTCTTTAATTCTTATAGAATTATAAATCACAAACGATTATTTTGCTTCATCCTTTCAACCATCACATAGGGCAGACAGGCTAGAGGATATTAGCTCTACTTTTCAGGCAAGACTGGTAACACTGTTCCCATATTTAGTATAAGACAGAGCTGGGATATAAGCTCTGGGTTTCTTCACTCACAACTGTTTTTTTTCCCCCCATGACTTTGTGATACATCATTTTAAAGTAATCTGATTTCACAATGCTTTGCTGTATAAGAATAACATCTGAAACATATATTCCTGGCAGGTTAACTCTGGAACCAAACAACGTAATTAATTACTCCATAACCTGGCACCTTTGTAAGGTGCTGTTATACCTCTAACTCAATTTCAGAGCTATGTCTGAGGGTGCCAGAGCCAAAATTGCAGCACAGCTGATCTGAAAGGACCAGGGAATACAATGGTCAAGCATGTTTTCAAGTGTAATCTAGGCCTGGCACATCCTCGCCAATTGCGTAGAAGGCAAGCTGGGACAGCTAAGGAAGAAAGTGCAGGGAAGGCCCACTTAGGGTGGACACTGATGAAAAGCACAAGCAGTATCCAATGCGCTTTCTTCAGGATTAGTGTCTCCAGAAACCCTGATGCTTGTCACCTATATCATTCTCAGCAGGGCAAAGGGTAGCAGCCCTGGAGTCCAGAACATGCAAGGAAAAGGTCAATTGAGTTGTCTGCCTTGGGCCTAAAAGGTCACATGGTGCTAATTTCATCTGTGCCAAACCAAGAAAATGGTTCATTCCTTCTTGATCTCGGTTTTAAGGAAAGGCTTGATCATCAGATAGACCAGGAAATTCCATTCTGAAACCCAGAAGGGAAAATGATGGGCATTTCCCAGAGTTATAGACGGTACAGGGGACAACGCAATCTGCCACTGTGAAGAGGAAATGTTGTCTTGGTAAGCTTTGGTTTTCCACAGGACATGGAACCAGAGACTAGCAAGATCAGGGTCTGGATGGCCAGTCCTGGCAAGAGTAGGACTTCCTCACATAGAGTGCATGGGTTGCTGAGAAGGGTCTAGGAACACCCTAAAATTGCAAGCGAAATTTCAGTATGTGTATGCTTTCCTGGCGAAAGGGCCAGGACATTCTCAAATACTGAACCTGAGAAAAGGGCTAAACCAGTTATGGACAAGTATATAAAAGCCACCAGATACATTTAGAGTCAGCTAAATCTGAGAGCTCTCAAAGCCATCACTGAAAAGTTGGAACATGGACTCATGGTAGAGAAAACTGAGTACTTGTTTTTGTGTTCTTCTTCCTGGTCACATTTCAGGTCTTTTCTGAACAAGGCTCTAGTAACCCCCGGATTCAAGCATGCCCCTGGGCTTTGTCCGCTGTTGCAAGAGTCTTGGAGAGCCTTGTAAATATGCTTAAGTTATTTTATTTTATTTTTTTTTAAACTTTTATTTTAAAACTGTGGGGTACATTTCAGGGTTAAGTATACAAATATTCACTGTGCAGATACCCTTGTTATGAAGTGTGCCCCTTCCCCAGGCAGATTTTCACTGCTGTCAATCCCCCCTCCCCTCCTCCCCCCAGTTTCCTGCTACAGTCTATCCTTTTCTTATAGTATTGTGGTAGTTGTTCAAGGTCCACTTATGAGTGAGAGTATGTGATACTCAGTTCTTTGTTTCTGTGAAAGATCACTCAGTATTATAGACTCTAATTCCGTCCAGGTTGCTGTGAAGTTCATGATTTTGTTCTTTGTTATGGCTGCGTAATATTCCATCGTGTATATGTACCATATTTAAAAAAATCCAATCCTCTTTTGATGGGCAGCATTGCTGGTTTCATGTTCTTGCTATTGTGAACAATGCTGCGATAAACGTACGTGTGCAGGTATCTTTTTTATTGAGTGATTTGACAGTGTGGCAATTCCTCAAAGTTCTAAAAATTGACCTTCTATGTGACCCTGCAATCCCCCTACTGGGAATATACCTGGAAGAACTTAAATGCTTAAGTTTTTTGTTCACCAACATTAACTCCCAGGATAGATGATGTGACAAGGCAGGACTCCTTCCTGCATGGCATGTGCTGGTTTCAGAGGCAGTGGCAGCTAATGTGGACAACTGGACTGTGATGAGAGGTGCCTGTCATAAGAACAACCTACTCTCTTTTCCCTGACCCTTTCCTTCCAGTATTTGAAGACAAAGCAGAAAATAATCTTATCTGAAGACACTTGATAACAATTCAAAAAACAAAATCACATGTTTCCAGTGCACTATGCTTTCAGATATTCTGGGTCTAGTTCAGCTGGCAGATGAGCTGATTGATGGCATTCACCCAGATAACCAGATGAGCCCATCTCTTTGATGAAGCCCACTGTATTTTAGGGAGTGTGACAGGCCAGGGGAGTTGGAAGGGATGCAAGAGTCATGAAATACTTTCATGCAAGAGTCTTGGAAATACTTTCCCTGGAAGGCAATTTCATAAATGAAGTCTTCCAAGTAAATGACACTAAACTTGCCCAGGTACTCCCCAATCACTGTGTTATCTGTCAGAAGAATGGTCTTATTCTAGACTTTGACTTGTCTACTTAAGATAAGTTCCTGGACAGACTTCAAATTTGGAAATCTCCAGGTTGCATAAGGCTCCACAATATGCAGCGTTTTTAGGTTCTGGGGGTTGACTTTGACAAAGACACCGCTGAAAATTTTCTTCAGGCAAAGTCTTGGGATGTCCTCTGCATCAAGAGCTCACCCCATCAGTCCTTTGGATGTGAACAATAGAATCAAAGGAATGTTTATCTGGCAATTTCAAGGCATGAGGTTTCATTTCTAGTCTTCTGAGATGCACATTGTCACAATTCTGCCACCAGAAATTGTGTAAGAATGATATCAATTGTTTAAACCTGAACCCTTTTCTTTCCTCTGCTCCTTCTTTGCCCAAATGCCTGCTTTGCCTGGGTGACTTTGAGGACTTGATAAACCTTCCTATTTTTCAGAAGATTTTCTGGAACCAAAGGGATTTTTCTTTGCTCTTGCTTTACCTTCTTTCTGGTGCTGCTGAAATTTTTATTTCTTATGGAAGTATTTGGACAATAAAGCAATGAAGGACAGAGATATAATAAAATATCAAATAGTGATAAGTGCTTTGAAGAAAAAAATTGGAATAAGGGATTATATTTTAGACCCAGTAACCAAGGCACATGTCTTTGAAGGAGCTGTTAACTCACAGAGTTTCTCAAAGAAGTAGAAAGCAACCATTGTGGACACGTGGGAGGAAGGACATTCCGGGCGGAGGGAAATGGAAGTCTATATCCTGAAGCAGAAGTGTGCATGGGCATGTTCAAGGAACAGCAGAAGGGCAGTGAGTGGAGTGGTGTGACAAAGGGAAAGTGTAGAATGTGATGTCAGGGAGGTAGGATGGCCATGGAAAGGACTCCGAGTCTTATGCTAAGTGTGATTTTTTGCATGTGTGAAATTATAGATTTTCCCAATAGAATTGAGAAAGAATTGGGCACAAGAGGAGGAGGTCATGGTAAAAGAGGGAGAAAGCATTTTTTGTCCTATCCCTGAGTAAGCATAACGAAGAGGCAGAGCGGGTACCTCGCGGAGGCTGCAGGGGTTAGATAACTTCTAGTGTAGGCCACTAGGTGGTGCATTAAGCCCAGGACAGCTTGGTTGCTGTCCGGAGCAAGCCTGAGGTCAGAGGGAACAGAGCAAATAACACATTTACTTAGATTAGGGAAGTCAACGCCTCAGTGAAAAAAACTTGTCCCTTGCTGAAATCACAACAAATGATAATCCTAAGGTAGAAAATAGTTATGATTGTGAGTACTTTACACATTCCTTGATTGTTTTAGTGACACTAGTGGATCCTCCCTGGTTTCCACATCTTTTTACAGGAATAAAGAGGAAGGTAATTCTTCCATGTGCTCTGGATAAGTCCACCCCGTCCTGCAACAACCACAGGCTCCATGAGAGAAGTGGAAGGACGCCTGGAGCTCTGTGTGCCCCTGCTTAGACCCTAATCCCTTCTTCCCTACTATACAGCGTCACCCCAGCTCCCATACCACGAGTCCTGACCTTACAGGTCCTTGGTCTCATTTGACAGGAGTTACCACAAGAACTTCAGGGCTCCCAGGTCATCCCTCAGCCTTAGACTCTAATGGCCATAAGGCTCTCAGCATGTGGTAATGGATCCTCCAATCAGGTTCCTCCCTGTTCATCTTCTCTGCTTTATGATTCTCCATGGTGCATACAGCCCCTGCCTTATATATAACATATGCACCCGGATGTAAGCTGTCTGCAGGCAGGGGAGTTTGTCTGTTTTGTTCACGTCTATATTCCTAGGACATAGGATGATGACAAAACAGTGTCTAATAGCATTTGTGGAAAGGTTGAATGTTGTTGACCAGGAAGGATGAAGCCTGATTTAAGCAGGCCTGTGCACGAGAAATGGAATTCAGGGTATTCAAGAGCTTCTGCAGACAAAGAGACTGAGTATTTCCTGCCACCTGCCTGCTCTCTGTGTTTCCTTTGATCCTGAAGACTGGGTGGAGTTCTTAATAAAAGGATGGTTTAAAGAACAACCTTCACATGACCCCTCAGTGTTCTACAATAGTTGACATTTGCCTGCAGTCTTCTCATCAGGAGAGGCTGGCTAACCTAGAATGGGGTTACTGTAGGAGACTGTACAGTCTGATTTTCTGAGTGTCTTCGGATGTTGCCCTTCTCCACACTCAGATAAGGAGGGCACTAGAGCACGGACCTTTGTATCATTTCTTTCACATCCTAATGGTTAGCTCAGGGGTTCCCCTCACCCTCCCAGGTGACATTAAGCATTGCTCAGTTTGAAAAGCTTGCATGAGGTCCATATGGCTGCCGCCTCTCACCCTACCTCCGAGGCGACTTCAGAGGCTGCAGGGAAACAGCCGTGGGCGTATGGCCTGCCCACGGGCCCTTCCTCTTAAGTTTAGCTTATAGACTTTATAGACTGTGAGTACCCTGAGGGCAGGCTGGGTCCTGCCCATCTTTGTAGCCCCACAAACGAAGTTCAGTCCCCCCCACACCATAGTCTCCACCAACTCCAGAAGGTATCGTTGTCTACAATGAATGGTGAACTTGGCTGGTATTGGTCTGGTGACAGCTTTCAGTTTTAACAGGAAGTGTCACATTTTGGCAGCAGGCATTGCTGTGTACGTAGTTCCCCGCCAGTGAGGAAGCTCCTCTCTTGACTTGCTCCATTTGCTTTGAGTTGAGTCTAATGCACTGCACTTGGGAAGTGTTGAGACAGAACAGTTGGATGGATCTCTATAGAATAACTTTTATTTAATATGTATTGAGAGCCAGCAGAGAGAATGCTGCTTAGAAGCGCACAGGGCATGCCTGTTTTATTTCAGCATCTACAACGTACAGAAAGAGGCTAGACCACAGATACACGGAAAGTTACTCTCTTCCTTTTCTGATTTAAATAGGCTTTTTCATCTACTTTCTCTTTTTATGAGCAGATGGACTTGCAAGTGACATGGGTAAGTCATGACGACAGAGTTGACTCCCCAGGTGGTCTCATGATGAGAGTGACTCTACCGTCACCTTGTGGTGCTTTGAACACTGCTACCCAGTTTGTGGATGTCCTCATTTCTCCCTCTTGCAACTTGCCCATTTCCCTGCTATTAGCATTTCCATAAAGGGATAAACCGAGGAAGGGAGGAGGACAGCAAACAAGTCAATGTTGCTGCAACTTGGTCATTCCAGAAAGCACACCCTACAAGGAGAGACTGAAATGAAGGGCAAGATAGTGATCTGAGATTATTTATGGCAGAACACTTCCCATTAAATTAGCCTGAGGAATTCTTTTCTTTTAGCTCAGAGGCCCTTGTAAATGCATCTATCAGAATAAGAGCTCATTGAGGTGTGGGAGAACCGTTGCTACTGTCATTGCAGGGATGGCAACAGCCTCGTGTATCTCTCCTGTCTTTTTATATGAAGCCTTCTGAGTGTAGTAAAAGCATTCCTTCTGTAGGAGACTTTATTGAGGTATAGAAGTAAAATACTAGAATTTCTATTTCTATTTATTTGAATCTCAAATAGGGAAGAAATTGAGCTGTAACCATATTTACTATATGGGTTGACAATAACTTATATATAAAATTTATAAGCAAATATATTAGGGGAAATATCCTTGAAATTTTTGCTCACAGAGGAGAATGATCACAAAAGTTTGGAAACAATCATATAAATAATAACTAGGAGACAATTTCCTGGGGATGTCAGCAGTTTCTCCAAATCATATGGTATTCAAAACAAGAAAATATGCTCATGTAGGTAATTATTATAATAACAACATTTGAAACCATAACTCAGGCTTCTCATTAGTATATTTCTCAGACATATTACTGCATATTACCTCAAAGCTCATGTCAAGACAGAAAATTTAAACTGTCATGAAAGGGGTAAATAAGATTTCATCAGGTAGTGACTCGAATACAGGCAATGACAGAAGTTTCTGAGTCACTGTGGGGAAGGTGTAGTGAAATGGGAGGGGTGTCTGTCTCGTGTGTAGGTGCCAGAGGTGTCATGTGCAGGGGGCACTCTGTTAGTAGCGATCGCTGTGTCATCCCTGCAGTGGTGCCAGAGACGCCAGTCAGAACTAACTATACAGAGCTGTGAGCTTTGCCCCTGCCTTTTTTCTTACACTCCAATCATTGGAAGGCACATCTGCCTCCACTTGCTGGAGGCAGATATGTGCCTAAGGGATTAGACCAAGTGTATCATGAACTTCTTAATAGATTGAGAGCAAAATGTAAATATTAGAAAACAACCCAGAAACAAAGACCAGACTCCAAGACCGTTTCTTTGGGTTGGCCTCTGCAAGTCCATGAAATGCACTGCTGATCTCTGGCTGCAACAGGTTTGCAGTTTCACCTTTTGTGAAACACTTAGAAAAAAACACATTAATCATTTTAAACCTGACTTCTCCTAAGGAAAAGAAATAAGTATCGTGAATCTTGAAGCTGGATAATTCCTTCCCCTGGCCTGGTCTAGACTCCCTCCTCCCTAGGGGGTATAATTAGTACTGGGTCAGCTGACTCAGAGTTTCACATACTCTCTGGTTCTGGGTCACTCTCTCTTTTTCCCTTTGAAGGATCCTCAAGGAGAGAAGAATTAGAGTGGGAAACTGCTGGTTGGGGTTCTGATGAGGCAGCTAAGGGAATGTTCAGGCCAAAGGGTGATGGCTCAAGACAAGGAGGGCAGCAGGCGGTGTGTGGGAAGGCTCAATGTGCTCAGGGCTGATGTCACGGCCAAGGCCTGTTATTGCGGCCTGTCATGTCCTCCTCATTGATGTCTTCCTACAAAGTGACATTGCAGAGGAAGCCAGACAGCATTAGAGTCCGGCATTATGTCTACTTGTCTGTGTTCTCCTAATTTGCTTTGTTTTTGACATTTTTCCCTATAAATCCCTGGAAAGACTTTGGATACATAAGCCCAAAGTCCAGCTTTCTTTTCAAATTTCATCTTGCCCATTAGCATGAAGTTTGTTTCTTGCATATGGACAGTTGGTAAGATACATGGCGTTTGCTGGTGACCTTCTTATCCTTGCAAAATCACAGGAATGTCACTGCCTGAAGAGATTTGGGAAACATAGCTCTTAATGTCTGCTTCCCCCACGCCATCTATTTGGGAGTATTCAGTGACTTGTCAGTGTAGAATGCAAACAAACAAAGCTTTATTTAAGATGCCTTTGTTTAGCAAATTGCTGGCTTTAAGTCTAGCTTCTTACTAATGACTCTGTGCATTTGGGAGCTGAGGCTGTCTCTGCAGATAAGAAGGCAACTGTGTGTGTCATATCATATCACCCCTACAAACAAACATCTTTTTTATTAGCCATAGAAATGTTTGAATATCTGCTATGTCCAGGGTACCATGAGTGACTCAGAGGATTCAAAGAAGTAGGAGCCACAGCCCCTGCTCACAGTCCCTGTTTACAGTCGGCACAATAAGACATTTTGGAGCAGAAGAAAGAGCGTAGGCTTTGCAGTTTGACAAACTTGAGCCTCAGTTTTATCGTATGGAAAACGGAGGTAAAGATCTGTACCTTGCTGAGTGGTTTTGAGATACTGGATGCAAATACTTGATACCTACTAGACATTATCATAATTACGAAAGAGATGATCTTGCAAGGGTATCTGTGAAACGCTGGCCAACAGTGACAAGAAAAATCAGAGCGGGAGGAGGCGGAGGGTAGTGGGGAAAGGGTTCATAGATGAGGAAGACTGTTACGTGTTGTCGTGTTGTCGTTGACATTGCTGAGAGGAATGTGTGCCGGGATTCATGGCTCTGTCTCACATGACACTGACCTGCCTCCCCTCTGAAACCTTAGCTGCTGTTGCCTGTGGGGAGCCTGGATCCTGCTGCCTCTGAGAGAGGGACTGTGGCCTACTTACATCCATCCCCTGGGAGTTCCTGAGGGGTTCCGTCAGCTCTCAGGGGAAGCGGGAGGGGACCCGCTAGGGGTTTGTGCAGCCATTGGGCCTAGTAGAGAGAAGGGGAGTCAGAGAGGAGGGTGCAGAGAACTCCAGGCCTCTGAGATGGCTGCACAGGGAAGGGAAGGAAGTAGAAGGGCTGTGGGCAGGGGGAGGGCGGTGGAGAGCCGGCCTCGGCCACCTTCTTCCCTGAACGCCTCCACCTTCTCTTGTGTTTCTGGGTCGTGACTTGCCTTTACCTTTCTTTCCCAGCCCCGACTCAGGAGGAGGAGAAAGAAATCATATGAAAAAAGGTCTCCTGAGGATTTGAGATGAGCGCACAAGCAGGAGGTAGCGCAACACTCCTCATGTCTTATCGTTCTTTTCTCTTGTGCTTCATCCCACATCCTTTTTTCTTTATTTATTTCTGCTCAGTTTTCTTCCTCTTCTCACCCAACAGCCAAGGATAAGAAAGAAGAGAGAAGAGGGAAGTGGAGGGGAGGCAGCCTATGCTTGGTTATGTCCAGTTTCCCTCTTGGGTGCTGGGCTACTGGGAAAATGGGCTCTTGGGTGAATTTCTTCAGGGTCATGGAGACTAAACGTCCTATTTAGTGAGGTTATTTTTAAAATTTTTATTTTTTTGAGTTGGAGTCTCACTCTGTAGCCCAGATTGGAGTGCAGCAGCCGCTCCTGGCCACCGCAGCCTCGACCTGCTGGGCTCTGGCGATACTTCCGCCTCAGCCGTCCAAGTAGCTGGAACTACAGGCGCGTGCTACTACGCCTGGCTATTTTTTTTGATTTATTGTAGAGATGAGGGCTCGCCAAGTTGCCCAGGCGGATCTCGAACCCGCGGACTCAGGCAATCCACTCACCTCGGCCTCCCAAAGCGTGGGATTACAGGCTGAGCCACTGAGCCCGGCTAGAGGTTACTTTTTAAAAAAGCCATTTTGGTCCATTTTTAATGAGGTCTGTGGTGCCTGTTTCTTTGGTGTACAAATCTGATGGGAGAAGATAGATCAAAAGAAAGAGGAGAAGACAGAAAAGTCAGGATCGAGAGATGGGAGCTCTTGGAGGTGTGTCAGCTGAGTCCTGACTGCATGCAGCAATGATTTCCAGGTCTTCTACTCCCTCCTCTATCGCCCAGCCCAGGCAAACCCTTTGCAAGCTGCAGGCCTCTCCAGTCTGGTTCTACTTTCTTTCCAGAAGCCTTCTTTCAACTGCAAGCTGCAGACCTCTCCATTCTGGTTCTACTTTCTTTCCAGAAGCCTTCTCTCAACTGCACAGCTTAGAGTTGTGTTCTTCTCTTGTGTTACTTTATTCCACTGTGGCTTCCTCCTACTGTAGCAATGATCGCAGTACACTGTGATGACCCTTTGGTGACCTGTCCCTCTCAGTAGCTTGTGGTGCCCTTGGGTAGCTGGTTGGTATCTTTTTCCTTGTTGAATCCTTTAGCATGTACTGAACACTCCAGATACTTGTTGAATGTTGAATTTAGCCATGTATAACCTGACACTCACTCACCCTCTTCCCCATCATCTCCTGAAGCTTGCCTGGCTGGTGTTCTCTCTCCCTGGCACACTCCTCTCTGGTGTCCAGTGTGAGAGGTGGTTTAGCGTTCAGCCAGCACCTATGTGGCCTTCCTCAGACTCCATTCTCAGAACAAATGCATACTTTGGCCATGATGAGCCAGAGCATTTTCCTTGTGACCCAGAAGAAGTCTGACTTCAAGAGTAGGAGGGAAAGAGTTGGCCTGAATGCAGTTAGGCAGAAAACTAATTTTTCAGTCACACACAGAGGGTGCAAAATCTCAGACCACAGAACAGGGCAGGTCAGAAAGGTCCACACTACACCTCTTCAGGCCACGGGTGGTAGTTATCTTTCCTTGTCAACAATCAGAAATAAGATGATCCTTGCTTTCAGATGAACCCAGGGTTATAATTTCTTGGAAAGTGCAAAGGGAGGCAAAATCTAATGAGATGGAAGAGCAAGTCAACATGACTCTGAGGGAAGGAAATTGCTTTTTGCTCTGGTTTCTGAATAGGTGATGGTCAGAGCTGGCAGAAAGCCCAGGGCATGTCAGTAGTCCCGGAAAGCAGATGTTCTTGCTGTAAATTTTGTGTTGATTCCCACACTTCCTTCCCACTCTCCTCCCCATAGCCACATGTCCTCCACTGGGGAGGCCTCTGACATAGGCTCACATTTCTTGGTAAGTACCGTGGAGCTGCCTCCCCTGTGCTACTCTGTACCTCTGCGAGCACAGGAATCCCATTCTGACTTAGAGTAGCTGTGAGTGTATCTGTCTCTTCCCCTCAACATAAACGTTTTGGAATTTCTTACTCATCTACATTTCTGCACCAGTGCTTGAAGACAACTTTTCCCATTTTAAAGGCTCTCTGATGATCTAAATTTACTTAAATTAAATGGCCCTTTTGGCCACGGTGCTAGATGGACAGGGAAATTCACCGAGTCCAAGGGTAGTTTTGGCTTCTCAGTAGGAAAGTTGCTTTGTACCTTGCATGGGCCTCCTCCTGCTTATCTCCAAGAAGATGCCTCGAGCCTAGCTACTCTCAAGACCCTTCGGTCTCAGCTGGCTCCTCTCTCTTCTTTTAGGCCATTCTCTCCAACTTTGTCCCTTGGTAAGTTTTAGATTTAAATGTCTCCTAAGACTGGTTCTAGAGCAAGTAACAGTTCTCCCAGGTCCTGCTATCCTGTTATGTCCGGCAGAGAAGTGACAACCTCTCTTACTTTTCACAGGGGAGAGAGCTGGGACAAAAACAAATTAGAGGATCATATAAAGCTCGTCTTTAATTTCTGACTCCCTTTGAGGACCGAATGAAAACTCGGTGGAACCTGTGCTCTGCTGTTACTCACAAGGATGGGTTTCTCCCAACTCCCCTATCCCATCTGGCTTTTTAAGGCTGGAGGATAGATTGTCACCTATTAGCTGATATTGACTAGGTATTATGCTAAGTTCTTTACATACTATTTTGCTTACTCTTTCAACTATCCCTAATGAGGTAAGTACTGTTGTAGTTCCATTTTGCCAGTGAGGAAACTGAGTCTCAGAGAGATCAAGTTACATGCAGAAGATTCCCTCAGCCATAAGGTGATAGGCCAGGGTCTGTATCTTACTCTAAAACAATGGTATTAACTAATAGTTGTCTTTAAATAGATGCCCTTTAAACTCCAGTTAAAAATTTGTGTCTTTGAGAATGTTGGGCTGGGTGACCATCCATTCCACTGCTTCTCAAAGAAGAGAATGACTACAGTCTATTTTCTTATTGCTATTCTAAGAGGAAATAGTCTGGTTATTATTTATAAACCAATTCTTGGAACTAAGACCATAAACCTTGACTTGGTACAGGAAATGGTGTGGTTTTACATGCTCAGAAAACAGTGACCAGAGTAAAATACTTGGCAAATTTTATATTTTGATTGAGAATCGGGAGCCTGAGGAAATACCTGAATCTCTTTGCATGCTGCTAGATATTTTTCCACAGTATGATTTTTAATGATTGCATAGTATTCCATTGTATGGTTGCAACACAATTTAGTCACATGAGATCTGGGCAATGAGGAGTTTACCAAGAGCAGGAGGAATTTTAGAAAAGAGAAATTGAGTATTAGGTGTCCAGCTTTTTAAGCCTTAGTGATTTGCTTGGGACTAGCTCTGTCTGGGGGTGAAGTATACACACTGTATACTTTTCCAGAAAGGGAGGTGAGGGAGCCATGCTTCTCGGTCTAGCTTCATCCCAAAAATTTCCACAAAGGTCATCCAACTCAATCTTGAAGTCTTAAAGAAGGTTGAATATTCGGATTCCAGTTCTCTTAAACTATCTGCAGAAAACATAAACCTCCTAATACAATAAGGCCAGTCTTATTTATAACTTAGATCTGCTGAAGCCTTTATTAAGTGAAAAGAATAGAGGCACAACAACATTCCTAACTTAATGCCAGTCATGGGAAGAATGTCTAGAATGTGATCCTCTGCTTGGTCACATTTGAAAGAATAGCACGTTCTGAAAAGAGACACAAAGGAGATTAATCTGATTTTACCTACTGGTTAAGGGTCAAAACATTAAGAGAAGAATGAAAGATCATCTTTCCAAAGCAGGAAAAATCTACAAATATCAGATACAGTGAATTAAGTCGTTAATCAGTGTCATGTCTTAGAATTGTGCCCTGCACCATTTCCTGTTTTGCTTTAGGTCTTACAGTGCAGAATAATCTTTAGAAACGTCTAGTCTGAGATCCTGTTTTAGACTGGACAGTGAGGATAGCATCTTTCAAGCAGAAAAAGGAAGATTATTGGGCTGGGAGAGGAAACAAGGAACCATATGACTATTAGTTTCAGGAGGTGGGGAAGAGGGTGAGTGAGTGTCAGGTTATACATGGCTATTCATTCATTCATTCAATTAACATTCAGCAAATATCACTGGAGTGTCAAGTACATTCAACATGGAAAAATATATCGCTTTACTACCCAAGGATACCACAATCTACTAAGAGTGGCGGGTCACCAAAGGGTCATCGCAGTGCAGTTTAATTTAGTTTCTCTCCACTAATTCATTAGCACCTAGCACAGCATTTGTCATATAGTAGTAGATGCTTAATACGTATTTTGTGAATAGAGATCATTTGACATCAGTCCTCTCAGGAATAGATATGACTAAGAAGAGATGGCATATAGTTGGAAATTTGTGCAAAAAGATGGGAAAAAAGCCACAATGGGGATCCCAACCCAACAGCAATACTTTGAGCTGTGGGTAGAAGCTGCTGATCTATGTTGGTGGCTTTAGAGAAACAGATGACTCAGTTGACTCTAATTTTGACCAATTTGGAACAATGGGATGTTTGAGGGACACAGGTGTAGATGCAAAGAATTCCATATGTAATAAGTGAACTCTTACTTTACATCTATGTTTTCTTTCTGGGAAGATGGAAAGCTCTTGGTCAGAGCAAAGATATTCTGGTGGTGGCACATGCAGAATAGAAATCAGATTCATGACTTTCATTCTTGCTTTTTGTTGGGTTAGTCATGCACAAGTCAAGTAAGCTAGAGAAAAGAGGGTCTCAACTTCCCTCTGTAAAACCAAATTGGTCTAAATGTATATTTCTCCTCTCACATGATTAGTGAGAAAGTTCAAACTGGGGCAAGAAGGGTCTCTTTTGTAATAAACTATCAACAAAAGGTATCATGTTGAGAAAAAAGAGAAATACTTACCGATCATGGCACTTGAAACAAACTATCTAGGCACCTAGATGGCAGGAGTCCCAGTATTTTAACAAATGATTTCCATCCTAGTCTGTCATTAAGCTATGGCTCTTCCTTCTCAAGTTGCTCATAACTCAAACACCACATATTGATTCAAAAGGGGACTTTGAGGCTTACTGAAGCCCCAGACAGACAAACATCAAAAGTGTCAGCAGATTCAGCAAGAAGCCAATCCCCAGATGTTACTCTTGGCTGGGAAGGGTGAGGAGGAAGGAGTGACCTTGCTGTGACTTGATCTGCAGTTACAAGCTGGGGTGAGCATGGATCACTCTAGACCCTGTCTGAATGTCTTCTCAGCACCTTTTTTATGGAGAGGCAGTGCTGCATAGCAGTTCAGAACACAGGCTTGAGTCATACTGCCAGGACAATCACTTAATTGCTTTGTCCCTCAGTTTTCACATCTACAAAATGGGGAGAAATAACAGCAACATTAGGTTAGAGAAGTTAATACATATATAGCACTTAGAACAATTCTTGACATATTTGATAAATGGTCAGCAATTGTTCCATATTATTATTTTATATAGCTTATGCCTTCAATTTGGTATTCTGAGTGTCTGCTCTGAGAAACTTGGTGGCACAAATAGTTTCCAAAGTGGCAGGCAATTAGTAATGATCTGTGATAATAAAAAACAAGAATATCCGGGCTTGGTGGTTCAGCCTGTAATCCCGTGCCTTTGGGAGGCTGAGGTCTGGGCAACTTGGCAAGATCTCATCTCCACAATAAATCAAAAATTAGCCGGGCATGGTAGCGCGTGCCTGTAGTTCCAGATACTTGGAAGGCTGAGGCGGAAGGATCGCCGGAGCCCAGCAGGTGGAGGCTGCGGTGGCCGGGAGCGGCCACTGCACTCTAGTCTGGGTGACAGAGTGAGACTCCATCTCAAAAAAACAAACAAACAAAAACAAACAAACAAACAAAAACAAGAATAGCATAGCAAATGAATACCCACAAGTAAACCACACTTCACTTTAGCCAGACAATTCAATATCTTTCCCTAGCATCCTTTTCTTCTGAGGGAGAAATTGAAGCAATTAGCGCTGATTTCTTTTTCCTAACCTACATAGTAGGTACCAACTGTTGTTTAATAAAAGCTCTTCAGCCAAAGGAAAAACAAGTAGAGCAAAGAGCCCTAATAATCCACTTATTTTTGATTCATACATCTTAATAATAATGGTCAATACAATTGAAGTAATGTTGAATTCCTGTTATTTACCAGTTGTACTATAATTAAAATGACTTTTCTAACACCAGTACCCCCATTATTTCCCATTTACCCTACTACCAGGATTGTTACCTATATTCAAACCCATTTCAACAAACATCGATGGAATATCTTCCATTAATTCCATGTGCCAGGCAATGTGTTAGACTTAAATAGGATAATGTCTCTTCCTTCATAAAGGAGGAGAGGGGGACATATATGCACAAAGTCAACATTAGGTAAAAGCATTAAATGTGAAGATGTGGGGGCCCAGAGTCTTGGATAAAATGATGATTTTATTTAGCAGTACATGTTG
The DNA here is from genome assembly GCF_000164805.1 of Carlito syrichta. Classification (NCBI taxonomy): domain Eukaryota; kingdom Metazoa; phylum Chordata; class Mammalia; order Primates; family Tarsiidae; genus Carlito; species Carlito syrichta. The sequence goes on from NW_007248789.1 coordinate 141,897, forward strand.
ACAAAATCTTCATTTATTTTAGCCAGAATTCCAAGTGCATTCATGCTGAAATAACCCAAGAACCAAGCTTCATTTCAAGGCTCCAAATAGTTTTCCTATAGACTGAATCAATAGAAAATATAGGACCAACTTGGGAAGCTTGGGACTATAAGGACATGAAATGAATAAGAATACAGCTTAAACTTTATATGGCTGACTCAAGTTTTTCCAATTAATTTAACATAATTGAATTCATCTCTATATTTTGCCCTGCTTTAGAGTCAGTGATGCAACTCATTCTACCACTGAGTGATCTACCTATGAGTTTTCCTTCCCAACATCGGGAGCATGCCTCCTTGGCTCAGTGTAATTTTTTTGTTTGTTTTCTTCTGAGAGTATTGTTGCTCCCTTTCTTCTGGTCTCATGGAGTTCCAGGTTCTGACCACTGAGATAAAACAAAACTAGAATTAGTTGGAAATCTCACAGGCAAGTCAGAGCCCAGTGAGCTGTGACAATGCTTGAGGCATTCCTCCAGTGATCTTCAGCAGCTTTAAGTCATGCTTCAACTGGCAGGTCCAACTCTCAAGCCCCCAATTTTCTCCAGACCTTGGAGAAAATATATATCCCACTGCCTGCTGGAAAGCCCTTCCTGGAGAACCAACAAACCCTCCAATTCAGTTCACTATGTTTACCCCCATATCTGCTTACCTTCCCATGTGAAGCCAGGAATGACACCAACCTTCATTGCCAGGGCTGGCAATATGAGAATCATCCTTTTCTCACTAATCACCATCATCCAATAACTCTCCAAGTCAAGTTGCATCTCAATGTTTACTGAATCTGTCCCAGCCTCTTCATACCAAGTGACTGCCAATAACAGTGCCTGCGAGGAGGGGAGCATTGGCAGAGATTAGGGCTGGGGAGGGGAGGGTCATCTCTCCTACCCTTATTTCTTGTTTGGACTAATGCTGAAGTTACAAGCTTGTTTTTCCCAATCTATCCTTCAAATTGCTGTCTAAGTCATGTTTATTTTCTTTTAAAAAATGTTTAATTGGCCGGGTGCAGTGGCTTATGCCTGTAATCCCAACACTTTGGGAGGTGAAGGCAAGAGGATTGTCTGAGTCCAGGGTTTTGAGACCAGCCTGGACAACTTGGCGAGACCTTGTCTCTACAATAAATAAAAGAAATGGGCAGGGCCTGGTGATGCCTGCCCATGATTCCAGTTACTTGGAAGGCTGAGGTGGAAGGATTGCCTGAGCCCAGCAGGTGGAGGCTGTGGTGACTGTGAGTGTACTGCTGCACCCCAGCTTGGACAATAGAGTGAGACTTCAACTCAAAACAAACCCCCAAATATTTAATTGACAAATAAAGCTTGTATGTATTTAAAGTATACAATGTGATGATTTGATAAAGCTATACATAGTATGATGAATACCACAACCAAATTAATTAACATATCCATCACCACCCATGATCTACCTTAGATCCACAAAACTTGTTCATCTTATAATTAAAACTTTGCAACTTTTGACCAACATCACCCCATTTCCCTCCCTTTCCACCCCCTGTAACCGTGGTTCTGTTATCTGCTTGAGTTCTTTAGATTTCACATATACAGCATTTGTGTTTCTGAGTCTGGCTTATTTCACTTAGCATAATGTCCTCCAGGTTCATCTACTTTGTTGCAAATGCCATTATTTCTTCTTTTTTTAATGACTGAACAGCATTTCATAAGTAATGCCTTCCAAAATGCAACTCTTATACAATAGTTGTTAGAAATCTTTGGGAAAAAATTGTAACAAAGGGCATGGGAACACTTAAACATAGCCGATAATATGATTTTAGTGCCGGTACATGAATATGAAGACAAATCAATGGAACAGAAAGTCTATAAATAAACCTAGGAGTATATGGCCATTGCTCATGTAGAGATGGCCCTTGCAATTGGTGGGGGGAAATATGGATTAGTGAATGGTTGTCCTTCTTGTCTCCTAGCTGTGACTGCAGGGAGGAGGTTCTGCTTTGTCTTTTCATTTCCCATAGTCCCACATGAGTATAAAGTGTGCCTCTAGGGGCATGCATGATTTTCTTAGTCTGTTTTATGTGCTGATGATTTGGATTCAAGGTACACATAGTACTTCTCATAGTCTGTTATCCTGCTCCATATAGCTGCAAGGAAGACTGAAAATGTAGTCACTAGCTGAGTGGCCATGTGCTCAGAAGAAGAAAATAATAAATTCAGGGGGCAACTGGAATTCAACCCCCTTCAGTCATTCCATAACTATCAATTCAATACCTAATGCACACCAAGGACATTCTAAGCATTATGGATACAATGGACAAAACAGGCAGAAGGTCCATGCCCCCATGTTTACCTTTAGAGCAGGAGTGAGGGCTCTAGAATAATAACAAATATCTAACATATCAGAGGGTGATAAGTGAAGTAGCCAAAGCAAAGCAGAGAAGCAGTATGGGAAGTTCAGGGACACATTGTGGTCTGTTGCAATTTTAAATAGGATGGTAAGGGAAGGCATCCTTGGGAAGGCACCATCTGAGCAAAGACCCAAGGGCAATGTGGGAGCAAGCCACGTGCATGCATGTGGAAACTTTGAGGAAGAACAAGAGGTCATTGTGGCTGGAGCAGGACAAGCCAAAGGAGAGAGTAGTGGAAATGAGGTCAGAAGGATATCAGTGGGGAAGACTACAAGCGGGCAGCAGATTGTGTGGCAATCATAGCCAGAACTTTGGCCTTTCCTCTGAGTAGGGCCAGTGGAGAGTTTTGAACCAAGGACCATCATGCTTTGACTCCCATTTTTGAAAGGTTGCTATTTGCAGCTAGATGATGAGGGGCAAGGAAAGAGGTTAGAGGATGACTGCAGTAACTCAAGAGAGATGATGGCGGCAAGGGCCAGGGTGTGGGAAGTGACTAGAGCCTGCACATCCAACCACCCCACCATGTGCAGGTATTCTAAGTACATGAATACATATACTAATGAATAAGCAGACGCAGTCACATTTACATCTGAACGTGTTGCTTCCCTGTTTGAAACTCTTGGTTCCCCACTGGGCTTGACATAGTGAGACCGCTAAGATCTGGTCTTACCTGTATTTGCAGCCTTGTTTTGTCATTCACTTCCTACTAGATTGAGTGAAAAACTGCTTCCTGTCTCCTCCACTGACCTTTCCCCCTCTCTCCACGATCTCCTGTGTGAATTGCAGCTGCCACTCTCAGAGGATGGGCCATCTTCCCATTGTGTTTGTGCAAGCCTCACTTCCCGGCATGCACAAAGTGCTTGGTAGAGTTTGTCAGACTGAACAAATTTCCTAACTCTTAGCATCTCCATCTATTTCTTCGCTTCCTTATGTCACCCCATTTCCTTATTTTCTTTTAAATTTTTTCCCTCTCTCAAAAATGAAGGAGATGATACAAATCAGTTCATTCAGGGCACACTCTAAAAATTATCAATTGTTAAGAAGGTAAAATATGTCCCACCCCCTTATTTTTCCTCTTCTTGACATCAGAGAGACTTTAGTTCAAACTCTTATTTGCTAGGTTTGTGACATTGGACAAGTTACTTAACTTTGAGGTCTCCATCATTTTATCTGTAAAATGGGGACAATAGTGCTTCCCTTTCAGGTTTGTCTGCAGGTTGAATAAGTAATATACACAAAGCAGGCTGCTTTCATCAGGGGCTCATGCAAAGCTTTATAGGACTGTAAAGTAGTATATTCTCCATTTTACAGATGAGGCACAGATTCACATGTCCACAAGTGAAAATCAGATTAGACTCAAGTCTTTGCTTGCTAATCTGATGCTCTTCCCCTTTCACAGACTCTCTCCTTTGATTCCAGTCTTAGTAAAATCTGGTGACCAAGCCAGGCTCTGTGGTGGTGCCTGTAGTCCCAGCTACTTGGAAGGCTAAGGTGGGCAAATTGCTTGAGCCAGGAACTGGAGGTTAGACTGGGCAACATAGCAAGACCCTGTCCCTAAAACGACAACAGCAAAAACTGATGTCCAGTTGCAAAATGCTCATATGAACTAGAAACCTCTGAGATGAGTAGTTTGGAATTTTTCCAAGTAGCAACGTAAAATGACCTCCAATCGATAAACAGAATTAATGAACTCTTTGCTATTCGCCCAGCATGCCTGTAGTTGCTCTAAGGACCACACATAGATGTAAAATCACCTCTCATGGTCTTAGCAAGAAGGCTCTCTGGCTGCACTGATAGTACTGACATCTGTGGAGCAACAGCAAATGTGACAGGCCAGAATATAACAGGTGTTGAGAGGGTGTTGTATAGACACTAAGACCTGCTGGCTTAAGTAGCTGGATGGACCAGGGAAGGGGAGGCGGGCTTCCTGAAGGTGGACATGAGACCTACATCTTGAGGAATGCATCGGGTCTGCCTGGGCAGGGAGGCAGGCGGGACATTCTAGGAGTGGGATAGGAGGGGAGCCTGTGTAGCAGCCACTGTCAAGCTTCTGTTTTCTACACACTCTATGTAAGCATGGTTGTCTCTGTTTGAAAATACCTCGAGGACCATGTCAGCAGCAGGGGACCCAGGCCTATGCAGAGCCTGTGCCAGTAGATGGCCTTGTGTGGGACGCTACATCAACAACATGTCCTCTGTCCTGTTGTGCTCTTCTCTGTTGTGCTCTGTCCTGTTGTGCTCTGCTCCTGTTGTGCTCTGCTCTGGGGACTGCCATAGGCTGAGTAGGCTGAGTGTTGAGGGGGAAGTGCCGGGAGGGGGAGCTTTGGGAAGACAGTAGACAAAAAAGACACACCAGCCCAGCTGCCGAAGAGGGGAGCACCTCCCATCTGGAAGTCTGCCAAGCTTGCAACTACAGCTTGCCGTCAGCGACCTTTTGCAGAGAGGGGAGGAGGAAGAGAGGAGGGATACTTGAGGTCAGCCCCTACCGGCTTTTTCCCTTGGTGCTTTCCCTGAGATGGTTCATCTCTTTTAGGCAAGCAGGGAGCTGGGCTTCAGTGATAGGCTGACCTTGAACTGGGGAGTTCTAATGAAGCCCAAGGAAAAAGAGCTTATGCCTGACTGAGGAGGAAGAACTCATTCCACTCACACTCAAGCAACAATGTGAAATACACACAGTTGTCTTTAAACCTCCCCTTAAAATAGTCATAAACTGCTACAGAGCTTGCCTATTTGTTGCTAGAGCAAGCTTTATTTATTTTTAAATTTATTTTAGAGTTGTGAGGATTTGCTACATAAGCAAATTGCATGCATGCCGGTGAGGCTTGGGTTTCTAGTGAGCCCTTTCTCTCACTGGTAGTAGAGATGGTACCAAGTGGGTGGTTGTGTGTCCCTTATCCCTCCTCCCTCCTTTCCCTCCTTTAGCAGTGCCCAGTGTTTTTTGTTTCCACCTTTGTGCTTGTGTGTCCAATGTTTAGGTCTACTTATGAGTGCGAGAATACAGTATTCAGTTTTTTGTCTCTGTGATAGTTCAGTTAGAATGAGGGTCTCCATTTGCATCTATGTTGCTGCCAAGAACATGATTTTTTTCTTCTTTGTTGCTGTGTAGTATTCCATCATGTATGTGTACCATATTTTCTTTATCCAGTCCACTTTTGATGGATACCTGGGTTGGCTCCATGCTTTTGCTATTGTGAATAGTGCTGCAATAAATATACATGTGCAGGTGTCTTTTTGGTAGCATGATTTATGTTCTTCTGGTTATAGTCCCAAAAGAAATATTTTTCACAGACCTAGAAAAGACAATACCTATTTACGATATACAAAAATTAACATGGCAAATTTGATATTTGAACTCAGCCTGGCTGGGTCATATGGGAGATCAACTTTTAGGTTTTTGAGAAAATGCCATGTTGCTTTCCACAGGGATTGAACTAGCTTATATTCCCTTCTACAGCATTGAAATGTTCCTTTTTCTCTGCAGCCTCTCTGATACTGTTGTTTTTTGACTTTTTAATAGCCCATCCTGACTGGTGTGAGGTGGTATCTCAGTGCTGTTTTGATTTGCATTTCTCTGATGATTAGTGAAGCTGAACATTTTTCATGCTTGTTGGCTGCTTGTATGTCTTCTTTTAGGTCCCACCTATCAATCTTCTTTTAAGAAGTGTCTGTTCATGTCTTTGCCCACTTTTTAATGGGATTATTATTTTTTTTCTGTCAATTCGAGTTCCTTATAGATCTTGGATTTTAGGCCTTTGTTGGATGCATAGCTTGCAAATAATTTTTCCCATTCTGTGGGTAGTCTCTTTACTCTCTTGATGGTTTATTTTGCTGTGCAAAGAGTTTTTAGCTTGTGAAGGTCCCACCTATCAATCTTAGCTTTTGCTGCATTTGTTTTGTGGACTTGACCATAAATTAATGTTTGGGAGCATGTTCTCTAAATTTTCTTCTAAGATTCTTATAGTTTTAGGTTTCACATTTAAGTCCTTGATCAATTTTGAGGTAATTTTTGTGTATGGTAAATAGGGAGCAGTCCAGTTTCATTCTTCTGCATGTGGTTAGCCAGTTTTCCCAGATCATTTGCTAAATATGGTTTGCTTTTGTTGGCTTTGTTGAAGATGAGTTGGTTGAAGGTCTGTGGTTTTATTTCCAGATTCTCTGTCCTGTTCAATTTTTTATGTGTCTATCTTTGTACCAGAACGTACTGTCTTAGTTACTGTAGCCTTCTAAAGTTTGAAGTCTGGGAGCATGATTCCTCCAGCTTTTTTCTTTTTGCTGAGGATTGCTTTAGCTAGTTGAGCTCTTTTTTGCTTCCATATGAATTTCTATATTGTCTTTTTTAGGTCTGTGAAAAATAATGCTGGGAATTTGGTAAGGATTGCATTGAATCTGTTGATTGCCTTGGTAGAATGAACATCTTGACAATATTTATTCTTCCAATCCATGAACATGGAAAGTTCTTTCATTTGTTTGTGTCATCTTTGATTTCTTTGAGCAGTGTTTTGTAGTTCTCATTGTAAAGGTCTTTCCATAGGTATAATAATTTTAGAGAATATTTTGGCATAATGGATATACTCATTTACCCATCAATTCCAGTTTTTGAAATAGTAAAAAAAAAAAAAAAATGCAAACAAAATTCTCAAGAATAGGGTCTTGATTATATAAGTTATAGGAGTTCCTTTCTGGAGGTACCAAGCAGACATTAAAAAGTAAGGCTATAGAGCAGGGGCCAAATCTGGTGAATTGACTGATTTTTTTATGAGCTAGGAATGATTTTACATTTTAAATGACTATCTAAGCACCTATATCCAGTCTCATTTTTGCTTTGAGGCTTGCAAAGCCTGAAACACTATATAGTCCTTTAAGAAAAAGTTTGCAGATTACTGCAGTACAAGAATATTTAAATGAGATTCACAATTTAAATGATATACGTAACTAGGTGAGCATATAATGTTAGTTTGTGTCTAAGTTTTCTATGCTGTGTTGCAATCTATTCCAGAATTTGATGTTTTAAGACACCCACCATTTTATTTGCTCATTATTCTGTGGTTCATAAATTTGGACAAAGTATATCTGGGACCCCATCCAGGCTTAGGGGCTGGCTGGGATGGGTCTATAGGAATGCAGGTCCTAGGGCTTTAATTCTCTCAGTCTGTGACTATATTCTTTGCTTCTTCTTCACGTGTGTCTATCTTGGACTTCCCCACTTTGTAGTGGGCTCAGGATAGTTGGGTTTTTCACATTGCAACTGGTTCCCCCAGTGCCATAGCAAAAGTTGTCAGCCTTTTAAAGACTAGACGTAGCTTCACTCCACTGTATTCTATTGAATGTCATAAAGAATCTTAAAGGTCACAAAGTCAGTCCAGATTCAAGGGGGTTGGGATAATGAGCCCCCTGATTTTGATGGGAGAAGCAACATACAAGCACAGAGTGAATCCATGTGAAGCTACCTTTAGAGACTAGCACCGTGTGTAGTAATATACATAAATACATATTTACATTCATGGGATTCTTTGGGGACCATAAAAACACTTTTTAGGGAATACAAAAATGCAAAAAAATCCCTACCTATTTTGGAAATCTATAGTAGACATCTGTCATATTTATGCTTACTTGTCATCTTTTGAATAACATTTTTAGATTTGGATAAATCACCCTCTTTGTAGCTACTGTGCAATCATACAAACGCAATATTTTAAACAAAACAAAACATACCAAAACAAAATAGGTTAAGAAATCTTATGCTCTTGAGCTAGGCTGAGTTCAAATATCAATTTTGCCACTTACTGTGTGACCTTAGACTAGTTACAAAATCTTAAGTGTCTCAGCTCCCTCATCTATAAAAAGGGATACTCATAGTATCAATCTCCTAGGACTGACTTGAGGCTTCAATGTGTTAATGCCTAAAAAGAGCTTAAGATGGGGTCTGGTTCTACTCATCAGACATAGACATGAAACTTCAATGTGAGTTGGCAACTGGTTGTATGGACCTCCCAACTGCTGGTGCAGTTAGCTGTAAAGATGTCCAACTTTCCCCCTAGTCACAAAATCAAAGTGGAATTGGTACTGGTGGTGGAAGTGATTACAGTATAGTGAGTTCTGGGGATTTATAGTCATTTTCTCCATTGAATCAGTTATGTGTGGGTTAGGCATTATTCCTGAAAGCGCCAGCTGTAATTTGGTTTTCCAGCTAGTTCAACATGTCTGTGAGCAAAAAATATCTTTTAACAAATCCTTCCCCTCTAAACTATATGATGTGGATTCTGTTGTTTGCAGTGAAGAACAGTGGCTGATAAGACTGTGGTATGGTTCCAGGGATGTCAGAAAAGGCCTCCTAGACTAATTTTCCCCTCTAGAATTCTAGCATCAGGGAGTTTTCCTTAAAGCTTTTATATTAATATGCAAATCCTGGAAGGAAGGTGTCACACATAAAATTTTTCATTATTTTTGGGTAAAGTACCTTATTTTGCGGGGGAGGGGTGAGGTCACTCGCTTGGATTCCTGCCTAAGTAGCTTGGTCTGGAATGAGTTCTGTTTTGATTAAATTTTCTCCTCCCTTGTTGTCCAGGATTGGGCAACATGACATTGCTTTGTCATCTCACATTTCCAGAGTTGCCGATAATAACCAGAACTTGTTTTGTTTTAACATGTTTTACAATTTTTCCCCTAGGCAGCACATAAGATATATAAAATTGTTGTATTTGCGTGATTCATTTAGGCTAAACAAATCAGGAGAACCAAGAGAAACCTTTGATGTTACAATTTGGAGTGTACCCACATCCAGCTGAAAAAATTTCAGTAGTCATTATCAGGTCTTGTCAAAAGATGCCAAGAACCCAGAAGAAGAAAACATAAACATTTCTAGGTTAGGAATGAAGCTTGATGAGTTCATTCCTGATTTTATGTGTAATTGTGATAAGAGGAGGGGTTGAAATTGAGAGATGATTGTAAAAAATTTAAATTGAAGAGAACATTTTTCTAAGTGGGTGGGAGGGATTGTATTAATTAAATGTATACCTTTGAGCCACTGCAGTAATCATGACATCAATGTAATTTCTCAAGAACCCATGAGGCAAACTACCATCATCTCCCTATTACTCCTTGGATACAGTGACCACTCTCAGGGAGGTGAATCCATCAGACCTTTTTAGAATGTGGGCTACCTGCAATGTGGTGTTGGCCTTGTGGGTGGGACCAAGAGACGCATGGACTACATCCAGATGGGTGAGGCCCTGAGGCAGTGGCATATCAGAGTGGTATTGGGTGTGGGTGGTGAGCAAGGGAGACAGTTTGTGGGAGGGCAGAACACGACACCATAGCAGATGAGAAGGGTCACTAAAGAAGAGCTTATTAGAGATTGATTTCACATACTCGTTTTACATTTTACCAAGATACCCCTGCTCAAATGTTACAGAGGTCTGTGTGGTTTTTCTGTTTTTATAACAGAGCATTTCTTTGGAACTCTACTTAGTGAGAAGGATTAGGACCTAGAAATCAGGAGTTCTAAACCTGAATTCTCCTATTTAATTTTTTTACTCTGTGTGTCCATGAGCCTGTTGATTCCCTTGTTATGTCAAAAAAGTCACTTTTGTAAAATGGGAAAGTAGCACTCATCTTACTGTTGGTGGTATTTGATTATGGATTGAATATGAGATGATATTGAATAATTATTATTAATTTGTTAAGTGTAGTAAGGATAAACGACATGTTGCTTGTAATTTATCAAGGTATTTTAGTTTTAAAATAGTCATAGTTGTATGACAACATGTTCATATTATGAGATTCAGGAGATGGATGACACTATTTTGTCTACTTCTCTGTATGTTTAAAAATTTCCACAATTGAAAGTTAGAAAAATACCCATCTTACTTATCTCACAGGATTGTTATGAGGACCAAATGAGAAAAATGGATGGAAAATATTTTATAAATGGCAAAGCACTACACAAATGTGGGTTGTAGTTCTTTTTATTGATTCTAAGAATAAGAAAAAGATAATCCAGCCCTGCAGTTGTCTAGGTGCGTGCTCTCAGTTTCTCTCTTCCTGCATTTTACTACTGAGTAATAAGACCAGAGAGATTACCTATTCCAGAGTGCTCAAGGGAATATTTTCTGATAATGCTTTCTTTCATTGTAAGAATGGAGGCAACAGACTCTACATAGAACATTGGGAAAACCAGAGCTGGGTTCCACTTCTCTCTGTATGCAGGGAGTGGGCTCTAGAAACTTGTGGTTTCAACTGATTATAGGACATCACAGTATTCATTTCTATGCACCAGCTCCAGCTTATGGAGAAACTTACATGCTCAATTCTAAGACTACTTTTAGCATAAGAGAGAGAAGAAAATAATGCAGGGTTAATTACTGAGGAAGTACAGATCACCTTTCAGTCATTTGTCTTGCATTTTCCTTAGACCCTTAAATTCTTTTGGAGAGATAGTATTTGGAGAAAGTGTACTGGCACAATATGTTTGTAGAGGCATTTGGTTTCTTCTTCCTTCTTCCCAAACCCTAAAGATTGTTTCTAAGAGTAGAATATAGCAACGTCCTTATGTTAATTAAAACAAATTAATGAGTCATATGCTATTCTTTGCAATTTTATTCACTTTTTATACAGAATAGATACACATTTTTCTGAGGAGTTGGAAGCACTGTGCTTAGTAAGAAAAGACATTTTATATTCAGTGATTTGCATGTTAATACTGCTGTACCGTCCTTCACATGGTTGATGCATTGGTGATGCCATATATTAGTTTGCTTGCTCTTTTGTACTTTTAATGAAATTATGAATTGGAGAGGATAGACTTTCTAGGCTGGCTGGAAGCCAGACGCCTCTCTCTTTCCAAACCACTGACAGAGTGAACCCTTGGGTAACCTTGAAAAATCACTTTGCTTTTGTAACAGCTTTCTCTATCTTTGTGAAATTAGGGCAATGGGGTGTTCAACCCATTTCTTTCCTTGGGGGATAAAATTAATGAGAAGGATGTTCACAGACTACCTTGGCTTTTTCAGGGGAGATGTTCTTTTGAAGGCAATAATAGGAAATCCTATAAATCATGAGACTACTGGGTGGTGTGTTGTCTGGATACAAAATATTCATATTATTATTTTATATTTTCCAATTAGCTCTCTAGAACAATTGGGCTTAAATTGGATAGGTATTTTTTCATCCTCAGAAATCATGCTGTTTCATTTCAGAATTAAAGACTCCTGAATAAGTGATATAATAATGATAAATAAGATTGACAAAATATATGATATACTTCCAATGACTTGAAGATAAATATTTTATTAGAAAAAAATCAGAAAGGCTATTCAGTCGATCATTTCTAGTAGAAAATCACTGTGAATCACTAGGCACCAGATACCCTTCTCAATGAGTTCCACAGCCTATTTGTTAGGATAGAAACAGAAAATAATTCTGGGAAAACCTCCAGACTTTGATCACCAAAATGGAGTACGTTTTATAATAAAAACTGATGACTTAAAATGAAACAGAGCATAACCCTTGGTAACCCAGAAAACTTTCACATTTGGCTTCTGAGAAGAGGCAGAGAACAAGCTGATATCACCAATTTATTTTGAGGAGACATTTCTAGGGCAGGTTCTTTCAATGTATAAGATTAATCCTAATTATTAACCTCTTCAATAGTCCTCTTGTAATTCTGTAAGGTGAGGTTTTGGCATGATAGTCCTGAGCCACTGTGAGGTCACAGAATCAAGAAGATGAGGGCTGCAAGTTTACTAGACAGACCTCTCTCCTCCACAGAGCAGGAAATTGGGCCTCACAGAGGCCTTCATTAAAATATTTTTGGTGTGTTATAGAAGGTATTTAGTCATTAAAACATGTTCAGAGGGTTACTGAAAATAGGGAAACCCACTATTCTTGTTACAAGAAATGGCATAGAACAGCGTTTCTTAAAGCTTACTCCACAAAATATGATGATCTATAATACTGGGGGGTACTAAGGAAAAAATATTCTTGGCTATACAAGTTTAGGAAATGTTGAATAATTTTTTTCCTTGAAGTTTCACAATCCATATTAACATATTAAGAATTTCTGCTATTAAAAAATGCTCCTCAAATTTATTAGAGAATGCAAAATATCCCTCTACTCAACTTTATTTCCTTCTTTCTCCTGTTTCTTAACTTTCTTCTCCTCCGTCTCCTCTTCCTCCCTCTATTCTTTCAGAACATTTGTTTACATCTCACAGGATACTCATGTTATATAGGACACCATTTAGGAAGCCTTGAAAAGAGAGATTTTGGCCATCTCTCACTACATTAGAAAGTTCCATTAGCTGGCAGATCATATTCTCCAAAGATTCAGCTAATGGAGGTTTACCGGAGTTCCAAGCCATGGTTGGAATAAGTGTCCCAACAGAAATAAATGAACAACATTCCCTCATCACATATGTAGAATGTTGAAGCAATAATGAATATAATTTGGAAAATGTTGTTATTAACCAGAAGTGAATTAATTTGAGATGTAATGTAATGAACAAGTGCTTCCTGTTTCGCTACAATTGATCTAATATGCACGGTATAAGAAATAATACAGAAGGTGTAAGATTTCAAGGTAAACCCATATTTGGAGAAATGCTACAAGCTGCCAATAAATGCAGGTTGAACCTCTGAATAGAAGAATTATCCATTTTGGTGGAAGTGAGAAGAATAGAGTGCTTCTTTCTTGATACAGTTTTACCATCATAGAAATGACAAATCATTCCCTGGCACAGTCAGATTTCATTTCTATCTTTTTTCATGAAATCTCATTTAGTTCAATGATTGCAATGCAACACATCTTTGCATACTATTTTACTGAATTTATTATCTCTAATACCTGTAAGTTGCCTAGTACATTTGATATATATGTGCATATATTATATATATGGGTGTACTATTTCCTTTTAATGTACAACCTTGCTTAAAATTCTGCATTGCAGCAGTGATCTAAATGTAACTGGTGTTTAGTGATGATGAACTTGTATCATTTGCCAAGTCAGTATCCATAGCAAGATTAGAAACCAAATTGGTTGGATTTTATTTCTTACATTTCTCCACTCGATTGCATTTTGTTTCTGATCTCTTGTAATCCTTGGCAACAACTGTAGATAGCCAATACAATCTAATAATCTATAATGGATACCCCAACAAAGTGCTCTGGCAAGAAACCCTACTGTGTGTTCACATCTCAGCTTTGCTGTAACCTCCTCCAGGGTTTTTCTGCTTCCTCAAGATCGTCTGTCTCCTTCAATGCTCCACAATACCCTTCTTCTTTGCTAATTTCTCTCCTGTTTCTACCCATCTCTTTGTTTGTCACTGTCTCTGTCTCTCAACTCTTGAAGTAAGATATTTCTATATACATTTTACTGGCTCTCATTTTTCCTCTTTAAGTCAGTGCTTACCCTGCCATATTGAAGGTACTTCTTAATCTGTGTTTTCCCCAGACAGTTTATAAGTCAGATGAGGAGAGGAACCATGTCTATCTTGTTCATTATGGAATCCCAACAGCTAGCAGAGCAGAATCAATAAATGCATTGAAAATAATTAAGTAGAATTGATCCCAGCACACTTCAAACCTTGCTACACCTCTTCACACACTTCACTGGTCTGAGGTTCCCTTCTCCATTTATTAAAGACTTAATTGACTTGTCCATGCAGTCACAGACTTTTCCTGGCCTTAGACCATTATACCTGACCACTATGTTCCCACAGAGCCTGAATCACTTACAAAGACAACCTGAAATATGCTTCCTTTCTCCATTGAGTCATGTGTGTGACTTTCTTCCAAACCCAGCCCTTCATTCCATGCCTCTAACATGCCTTCCTGTAAAGTCTTCAGCTAATCTTGTCTCCAGAGCTGGCATCTTCTCAACACCCAGGGCCCCAAGGCCCCAGAATACAGGCATGCTTGTGTGCTAGACCAGGTCAGATCTTCTGGAGCTGATCTGAGCTGTTGGTGGGCTCTATTGTCCTCTCTGACAACAAATCTGGAATATGAATAGCAACACTGTAGTTTCCTTGATTTTCTCATTATGACTCTGTCAGTTATGAGTTCACATTAATCTTTCTTGGCCTCGGTCAGTTTTTATATACTGTATATATATACGCATTTAAATTTTGTTGAGGTGATGTGTATATACGCCTTTAAATAGGTGATGTGTTTTCGTGCACTTTTATTGTCCTCAGTTTACTTCTTTAATGCTTCAAGGATGTTTTTATGAGCTTGAGACCATTTTTTGACTGTAGTCCTAGTCTTACTAAAGAAGTTGCCTTAAGTCTCAGTTCAAAAACACGACGACTATTATGGCAGCATTATTATTTAAAAATTTACGGCAGGGCTCAGTGGCTCAGCCTGTAATCCCGTGCCTCGGGAGGCCGAGGTGAGTGAATTGCCTGAGCCTATGGGTTCAAGACCCGCCTGGGCAACTTGGAGAGATCTCATCTCTACAATAAATCAAAAAATTAGCCGGGCATGGTAGTGCGCACCTGTAGTTCCAGCTACGTGGAAGGCTGAGGCGGAAGGATCGCCAGAGCCCAGCAGGTCGATGTTGCAGTGGCCGAAAGTGGCCACTGCACTCCAGTCTGGGCAGCAGAGTGAGACTCCAACTAAAAAAAAAAAAAAAAAAAAAAAAAGGAATTTACATAGTGATTTCCTGTGTTCTCAATTCTTGATCTTTGTCTTAATGGGTTGGGAGCCATAATAATTATGACGCTTTAAATGTTACTACCGCTGCAGCTATTAGCAGCAACTATTGATTATTACTTTGTGCCAAGCACTGTGCTATGCACTTAAAAAATTAAAAAAAATTTATTGGTTTTGGGGGGTACAAATAATTTTGGTCTGGGTTTTATGTGCTAAGCAGTTTACATGCTGTAATCCATTTAATCTTCATAAGATACTACCAGGTAAGTAGTATCCTTGTCTTACAGACAAGGAAGCTAAAATTTAGAGAGGTTAAATAATTTGCATAAGTTTGCAAAGTTGGTAAGTGACAGGCTGGTTCTGGACACCTCATGTATTCAATTGAGGAGGAAATTCTCCTGGATCCTCCTGTCATCTGCTTACCTAGGCCCAACTCCGAAGAGTTAGACATCTCCTCTTTCTGTTGAACAGTGAGGGACTCAGAGATTGTGAGATGCTCGGGTCCCCTATTATGTCTCTCCCTATGTCACATATATCAAATAATCCACTCTGTTAATGAGCTCTTTCCTCCCAGAGGCAGATCGAGAAATGTTAGGATCACCTCTTTTTCTTTCACATCCCACATGCAATCCATTAGAAAATCCTGTCAGCTTCTTTTTCAAAGTATGTTCAGAATCTGATCACTTCCCATCACTTCCATTTGCTGCCAGTCTGGTCCAAGTCACCATCATCTCTAACCTGGATTATTGACATAGCCTCTTGCCTTCTTTCCTGGTCCCTATGTAGCCGTCTATAGACTCAGTAGTGAATTTATAAACGTGTCAGAATACGTTGCTCCTCTTTTCCTAAACCCTTCTTTCTGACTAAAAGCCAAAGTCCTTATAATCACCTACAAGACCCTTCATAATCTCCCCAAACCTCCCCTCCTTACCCCATCCACCCTGGGGTACTTCTTTGACCTTATGCCTCTCTGTTCCGGGCCTCACCCTGGGGAACACTCCACAAGCTGGAGAACATGCACCCTTCTCAGAGTTTTTGCCCTGACCTTACTCTACCTGGAGGTCTTTCTCCAGCTATCTCCATGACTACATTCTAACATCCTTCAAATGTTTGCTCAAACATCACCTTTTCATTTAAAATTTCCTGGGCATCCAACTCTCCTCCTCTACTCAATTCTCCCTTGTCCATTATCAACTTAGAGCATGTGGTATAATTTTCTTATATATCAAGTTTATTTCTTATTATCTGTTTCTCCCTGCTGGCACATGAGATCTGGAGGTTTCATGCTTTTGTTTACTAATACATCCCTTGTGCCAAGGACAGTACCCTGTTCATAGTATGTGCTCAGTAAATAATTGTTAAATGAAGGAAGTGATGCCTGCTTCATTTTTACATTTTAATCAATTTTCTCTGCAGCATGGCACTAATAGGGTTTACAAACAGGCATTCAGAGTAGTCCTGCCCATGGAATGTTTTTTCAGACTTGAAGATCATGCTATCTTTATGATTTTAAGGATTTTTAATATTTTTAACTTTTTTCTCCAGTTTTTTATTTTAAAATTTTTGTTCTGAATAGTCATTATCTCATCACACCTTCCTCCGATTTTAACTACACCTATGTCACCTAGAATATGGTTTTCTGACCCTCAATTGTTTTTCGTGCAAGTGAAGTTTCCAGGTGTGGCTGCCTGGTCATTTTTTATAAAGCTCGTAATTTCTCTTATGCTTATGTCAGTTCTCTGGATGGTGATATTTCAGCCTCAGCTGTGTAGGTTTGTAGTGTCCAGGATCTGTTTACCTAAACATAGATGCTTTTCTTGGGTTACAATGCTGACTGGACCCACCAACCTGTGAATATAGTCTGATTTATGTTCTTGATGGCTGTTTTTCTCCTTCTTTACACAGACAGAAAAGAACGTTCTGTAGTTTTTGTCCACAGAATTGGCATTTTCCTATGAGAAGTACTTAGTGTCATTTGTGACTGGGATATTTCACCGTGTACTCTCTCTTCCCACTTATAAAAATGTTAACCAGTGCTTTCCTGGCACTGGTGCCTGCACTTTGCAGTTCTGTATCCTTGGAAACATTTGTGCATCCTTGGTATTTGCTTCCCATTTCTAAGCTAGTTCCTTACACACGCCTCTTTTTCTGTATCAATTCATTAAAAATATCTTCAGAGGTGCAGTTTCGAATGTCATTGAGAGTCTTCATCAAGTGATTCTTGAGGCACCACTTGATTCTTAAAACTATCTTTTTAAATAACTCTGGTCAATTTAAGCATGAAATAATAATATAATAATAATAATTCATACATTTGAGTTACACTTTACAGTTTATAATGCTTAACGGAAAGATTATGAACATTGCAGCCAGACAGACCTAAATTTGAAACTTGCATCAATATTTACTAGCTTTCCCGTGCTGAGCAGTTTGCCTTTCTCATCTTTATGAGGGTGGCAGTACCACTTTGCAGGCTCATTGTGTGGTGGGATGGGGGACTAGTGCTTGCAGAGGGCTGTGCAGAGCATGGGATAGGCTTCCTTTTACAAGACTTTCTCCTTCTCCTGCCACTACACATCTACCCTAATGGAGCTTACATTTTAGAGTTGGTAACAAAAAAGAAGCACAAGGAAAGAACCACTTAGATAAACGTGTACTACTAGACAGTGATAAGCGCTAAGACGAAAGGTCGCGTAGGGTGAGAGGGGAAGGTTAGGGGGAGGATGGATGAGGTGGGGAAGGGAGGCTATTTCCAGCAGTGACTAGAGGAAGTTCTGGAGTGAGTAGCAGGTAAAAGTGGATTGGAATCCTTAGTCAATTGTTCTCATTTAAGAGTTTCGAAAAGCTACCCTCCTGTGTTCTCCCACTTGCCTGGTATGGAAGGGAGACACACAGGTCTCAAGGCTCCAGGTTCTCCCTTAGTGTTCTTGGGTGCCTTGGCTTCCATCTCTCAGCTGTCAATGAGTTCTGAGTCACGATGGCCTTTTGCAAGGGCAGCCGTTTTGGACTTTTATGACTGAAATGATCCTACAGTTTTCACTTCCAAAACCTCAATAGAACTGGTCTCTTTTAGGAAGTTCTATCTGCAGCACTAAGATGCCATTATCTGTTCTACAACCCACTGCAAAACTCTCCTACCTGGTCTGCGTGTATCAGTTCTCACCCCCTCCAATACACCCTGGAGATTTTCTGTGCTCCAGTGCTCACACTCGTTGGAGCCGCTGTTGGGATGAAGCAGCAGCAGTACTCGCCACAACCTGGCTGCCAGTGTGGAGGTTGGGAAGGGGCAGTTGTTGGAGTGGCTTCCAGAGCTTGGTGTCCTGATTCCTGAATCACGCCATGGTGATGAGTGTTGGAACACAGCATCTCCAGGGCACCAAGGTCATAGTTGCCGTGGAGAATCTGTTCAGTATCCTGGGAGTCATTTGAAGAGCATTTGCCAGTGCTCCTCCCGTCTTATGGTGATTACGTAAGACTTTCATTACATTCTGTCTTCTTGAACACTGGAACGGTTGCTGTTTTCTACATGGAATACCATTTCAGTGCCTGTTTTTTCCCTTTAAGGAAGTCTTGCCTCTACGTTTTTCTCCCTTTTAAAAACAAATGACTAACAATAATACTATCTGGGGGCTAAGATCATGTGATTTAAAGGCTTAAAATCACCAGAATGGAGGAGCCATATGCTTTTAAACATAAAAGCATATTATGTTTTCTATTAAGGCAACAGAACCCCAGAATCACTCTCTAAGTATCTTTTATTATTCTCTTCATTTGTCTTTCAAACTCCTGATATCTTCCTTAGGTGCTTACTTATAAAGAACTTTTTGAAAATGAAAGACACAAGGACTTTGCAGAGGTGAAAGTTTTATTTTCCTTAATATTCTTTTATTCCCTTGATAGCAAAATCATCCTGAAAATGAACTCTCATTATGATTTCAATGGAAGTAGACAAGTTTAAAAGAACACTCAGGATGGCTATTTGGAAGAATACTCCTGATGCTGAAATATAGGTCAGGTCAGCTATATAAATATCCAAGACACTACTTTCAGGTACTAAATGCTACTCATAAAAAATTAAAAGGAATTTAAAGTGGTTTTAACATTTAGTACAAATGACAAACTGAAAAATATGCCAAATGGTGACATACATTTCATTTCTATATTTAGTGTTGAAAAGTCACAGAAATCCCTTCGCCACAAGGGATTGTGGAAAGTTAGGTTTGGGGCCATAAAACGTTGACATTCTCATGGTGTTACATTTTTTCAGTGAGGTCAAGAATATTCAAACAAATTGTAGGAACATGTTATTATCTACGTTTTTCACACTATTAGAGTGGATGATTTCAGATATTTTGTATGCTAATGATTTTTTCTCCTTGATCTAATTTAATGGGTTAGAAAGTTCTCTATTTGACCACCTGTCTTGATGGAATGAAGTCAACTAGGTTGCATACTCTTGCTTTTTAATCTTCTCAGTGTATGCATGAAGAACAAAAGAGATTTTAAAACAAAGTGATTATAAATTTAAGGTCTTTGGAGCATGAATCATATTTTTAAAAAAACTTACTGTGTAATTTAAGAAATCAGTAACAAAAACAAGATTTGGAGTCATGATGCTTTTTTTTTTTTTTGACTTGGGGTCTCGTTGTCGGCCAGGCTAGAGTGCAGTGGCACACTCACAGTCACTGCAGCCTCAACCTGCTGGCCTCAGGCGATCCTTCCACCTCAGCTTCCAAGTAGCTGGAACTACAGATGCACACCACCATGCCTGGCTAATTTTTTGTGATTTATTGTAGAGATAGGTTTCACCAAGTTCTCTAGGCTAGTCTCGAACTCCTGGGCTCAGGCAATCCTCTTGCCTCGGCCTCCCAAAGTGCTGAGATTACAGGCTGAGCCACTGCACCCAATGCTTCTTAAGAGGAAAATATACTCTCAAGTTTTTAGTATGCTAATAATATTTTGCTAACTGCAAATCATCTTTATTCATTAAAGCTATTTATTTAAGGACTATGAGATTACATGTTATATACTCTTCCTTATATATTCTTTTAGGTATAATTAAAATGTTGAAATTATATTTCTTTAACAATGTATTTTGACATCCAGACTTTTTACTAACCAGGTGACTCATGTCTTAGTTTATCGCATTTTGGAGATTAGATTATGGAGAATATTCCTGATCATGAAAGTCACACTGTATATCACTTCAGTTACTGTGGTTTCCAGGAAAAATAAACTTTTATGGGAAAAAGTCAACATCCTCGATGGCTCCAATGTACTCTTAGCAGTTTTGTAGGCTTAGGGAAGAGAAACATGATTTATCTCCCTCTCTAGCTTCTGCTTAATTTTACACTAAATACCATATGGTTCGTGACAGTTTTCTTCAGTCATTGTGTCTTTTAACTTCAAACTTTCACATTTTAATAATTTGCTTGAGAAGGATGCAAAATAACACCCAACTTGTCTTTAAAAGTCTACATTTATTCTTTTTGGCTGTGTCTTTTCCAAAAGCAGAATCCATAGTGCCTCAGCTAAGGTAAAGCGAAGTCCAACCTTTTAGTTCTTTACGTTTCTCAGCAAGGCAGTTTCAGAGGTGCTAAAGAAACAACAAATTCAGATAGATAATTTATTTAACATCTCCAAGAGATATGTTTTCAATTAAAATTTTATTGGCCACATATTTAATATAAATCCTTTGAACTATTAAAATATCTATCATAAAATAATTTGATTTCACTATGAATTATGCCTTTACATTTAATTTAAAAATTGCTTAGCTTAACTTCTCAAGTTTCCTAATCAGAATGGTTTTCCAACCGAGAAATTAGACTGCTTCTCTGAGAAAAAGTGAGTGCCTTATGGCTGTACACACAAGACTGGAGGGGTTGGAAGGCCATCTGTCAGGGAAACTGAGGACAAGATTTCTTTCAGAGAGAAAGACTGAGCTGGTAAGTCAGTACTGTCACAAATGCAAGGTTTATGCCCAGCTGCTATGACCTTACACTGGTGACATAACTAAATCTTGAGAACTCTTCTTTTAGCCTCTCTTTCTCTTTTTTTAAGCAACAGTTTTTGTCACCAATATTAAATCTCTGCTAGAGAAAGAATACTTCATTGAGATGGGGGTTAAACACCTAGGCACTGTTTCTGTTTATCCACTAACTAGCTATACAACTGTGAGTACATTGCTTCTTTATCTATATATCTATGCACTTCTTAATCTAATTAATATAGGATTTTAGTTTTGATGGGATGAAATAGTGATTTCTGATATAACCCCTTTCCCTTCCTATATCCACTGGCTGTTTCAGAGTCTGCTTTGATGTGGTCTTCAACTAACCTTGCTTAGCTTTGCAGACAAGTAATTAGGCAAGAGCATCTTGGCATTTCATCTTCAACATGTCTATCTGATTCACTAGAGGAGTTCAGTGTTGAAGAGATCTGAGTTACTGAAGTTTGGCAGACATAATATTAATTGAATTAGCTGCTATACAACATGATTTTTCAAACATATCAGTATTTGTTGAGTGCTTACAACACACAGGTAGCTTGATACCCAGTACCTATGCTAGGGTTATTATATTAAAAGAAATAATTTGGGTTTCATTTCAAAATGTCTACCTTATACTTGAAGATAAAAGTCATCTAGAGAGAAATACATACAACCATGGAAAGTTTGTTTCTTTACCTTTTAGGGGTGAAATTTGTCACCCCTCAGAGAAGCTATTGTTGACCTCTCTAAATCAAGTAGTAGCGAGACATAATCTCTGTCCCCTTACCCTGTTTAATTTTTTCTACATGGAACTTATCATTGATGGAAAATTTGTATCTGTATGTTTGTGTTCTCTTGAATTTGCTAATTACTTTTTTTCTTTAATAAATGTAGGTTCTAGAATGATAAAGAATCGATCTGGTAATTGTTATATCCCTGGGTCTACAATAGTGGGTGGCACAGTAAATATCTGTTGAGCAAAGAAATGAATGGTGTATGAAGCATATGTACAGGGAATAATAAGCAGTTTATTAGCTGAAATTAAAAAAAATTCTGACCAGAACACCCCAAGAAAGTGAATTATTATGGGAACATACCCACCTTTTAGGAATGGGTGAGTGACTGGGAATAGTGGCTCGCACTTGTAATCCCAGCACTTTGGGAAGCTGACACAGGATGATCTCTTGAGGCTAGGATCTCAAGACCAGCCTGGGCCACAGAGCAAGATTCTGTCTCAAGAAAAATTAAAAAAAAAATTAGCCAGATGAGGTAGCACTTACCTGTAGTTCCAGTTACTTGGGAGGCTGCGGCAGGAGGATTGCTTGAGTCTAGTAATTCAAGTAATTGAGCCATGATTGTGCCACTGTATTCCAGCCTGGGTGTGAGTGAGAAACTCTGTTTCTTTAAAAAAAAAAATGGGGAGAAGAAGGGTGAGAAATTCTAGAAAAGCAGGGATAATGAAACATTTTTAAGGCGACTTAAATCTGGGCTTGAGAAAAGGCAACAAAAGATACCTGGTTGGGCTCACCAGTGAAATGGTTACCTATATCCTCAGCAGTATACATTGGGTAATCGGTCCATATAGGCTTAGAGAGGATCTAAGGAAAACAACCTACAAAACAAGCAGAGATTTGAAGGAAAAGAAAGAAAGGCTCATATCAGCTGAGAGCAAGCTTTGAACAGACAGCCTTCAGAAGGATGCTTCCAGCACTGCCAGGGAGTGAGGCTCGGCATACAGACCAGCATGCCGTTCTTCTTAGGATGAGGTGGGCTGTTAGTGAGTCTTTGCATTCTGGGACTGCATCAGTATCTGTTAAAGTGTGCTCTAAGAACGGCTCTTTCCTTTATTGTTACGCAGTTATGGATACACACTGAATTGACTTTTATTTCTAGAATTTAAAAAATCACGTAATCACTATCACATGAGCACCTCCCTGAACCTGGAGCAGCTGTCCCTTTCGTCTGGGGAGTCTCATATTGGTGATGCAGGAGCTGGGGAAGAAGCCAGACTCTGGGGTCTTCTGACCTTCTGAATGTTCTTCCAAAGCTGGAGCAAACCAATGACTGTCAAGGAAATTTCCAGTACTGTAGGATTGGTGGATTTAGTCGGGTATCATAGAGAGACTGAGGACTTGCAGGATAAAAAAGCCAGCAGAGGTGTGCATTAGAGAACGGGCAGGTTCATGGAAGTTTCTCTTAGCAACTGCTCATGCTCTCCCTCTCTTTGGACATGGAGGAATGTGGTGTTTGGTTTTACCTGTCACATGGTCCAGCTGTTTCAGAAACATTTCACTTGTTTTCCATTCAACACTCCTGTTGCTATTTTTAGTTGACATTGTACAGGCACTGCCTCTCCTTGAAAGCACCCTTTGCTCTGCAGCTGGCTGGTGTTACTGAGGCCCATGTTTTGGGTTCAGTTCTGATGAGTTCATTTTGCACCAAGAGCTTGACTGTCCTATCTGCAGGCCATACCACCCTGAATGTGCCCGATCTCATCTGATCTCAGAAGAATTGACTGTCCCTAATGAGCAACACCTTTGAGCCTTCTTGGGACCTTCATGCTTCTGTGTTATTGCTTCCTGCACTGTTGCCTCTGGAGTAAATATCTCCAGAAAGGAGGCGAGGGACGTTTGCTTCAGTCAAAGGACAGGCCATTCAATTATTATTGACTTGAATTTAAAGTCATTGCTGTAAGTGAGAGATAATACGTTTGTGGGAAGGGCATTAGGCTAGGAGTTTGTAACCTGCCCTCTTCTCCTTTGATCATTATTTGTTTGTGTGAATTTAGGTATAATTTAGACATACCTCATACCTTCTAGGACCTTGTTTGCTCATCTCCAAAATGAAGGAGCTGGGCAGTACTTCTCAATCTTTTCAACCATATTACCTTTAACAGAAAAAAGTAAAGAAAAAGGATAATGGCAAGTTGTTCACAGGTTCCCTTTTGCCTACAGCAGGCATGTTCAGTCCTTGCCTGTGGGCTGCATGTGGTCCAGGACAGCTAGTAATGCAGCCCCACAAAATCTTTTAACATTGTGTGTTTTTTAGCATTTATGTTCTTCATGACCCCCTGTGTAGTTTCACTTTTGAAGTTCACAATCATGCCTCATTCACGACATCGCTTTTGAGCAGCACATACATTTGTGAGCAGCTATTTTCAATTATGAGGCACACGAAGGGCAAAATTCCAACAAACATTGCTAATGAGTACCTTTAGAACTCACTAAGAATTGTGACCAATTCCATAGAACCAGACTTTGATGGATTAGTTTTACAAAAACAGGTTAAATTTCCCACTAGCTTTATATTGTTCTCATTTTTCTAAACTTTATAATAAAAATATAAAAAGAAGTCTCATTATGTAACTATACTAACTATGTTATATGATTTATGTGCAACCTAAGACAATTCCTTTTTATTCCATGCAGCCCAGAGATGCCAAAATTTACTTGATGCGGCCCAGAGAAGACAAAAGGTTGGACACTCCTGGCCCACAGTATAGGATAAACTCTTCTACATGACACTTCAGGCCCTCTCTTACCAGCTCCAGTTTATCTTTCTGCCCCAATGTGATGTCTCTCACTTTCACGGATGCTTTCGGCCTTCATGCCTTGGTGCCATTGTTCTCTCTGCCTGGAATGTCCTTTTTCCTTACCTTCCCTCTCTAAATCCCCTGCATCTCTTAACTCCTGCTTCAAATGTCATTTCTTCTGCAAGTTTTCTTTGATTCCCTCAGAAATAATCCCTCCTTTTTTGTTTAACCCTACCTTTCTTATCGCATATCCCTTCTGTTATGTTTTTGTATTTGTTTTCTTGTCTCCCCTGAGCCTTCTCGGGACCTTCATGTATCTGTGCTATTGCTCCCTGCACAATATGGATCTTTTTTCTTTACTTTTTTCTGTTAAAGGTAATATGGTTGAAAAGATTGAGAAGCACTGCCCAGCTCCCTCATTTTGGAGATGAGCAAACAAGGTCCTAGAAGGTATGCAGTATGTCTAAATTATGCCTAAATTCACACAAACAAATAATGATCAAAGGAGAAGAGGGCAGGTTACAAACTCCTAGCCTAATGCCCTTCCCACAAATGTATTATCTCTCACTTACGGCAATGACTTCAAATTCAAGTCAATAATAATTGAATGGCCTGTCCTTTGACTGAAGCAAATGTTCCTTGCCTCTTTTCTGAAGATGTTTACTCCAGAGGCAACAGTGCAGGGAGCAATAGCACAGATACATGAAGGTCCCGGAAGGCTCAAAGTTGTTGCCCATTAGGGACAGTTAATGCATTTTAAAAATGCATTTCTCAAATAATAAGACTTGAAAGTCAAAATTACTTCTTGATCCATAGGCTTCAGAATGAATGTTGTGTTATCAGACACGAAAACATGAATCTCTTTATACATCTCCATCAGAGCTCTTGGTTGACCAGGTACATTGTCGGGTATGTTGTACCCATTTCTTGTGGGTAGTTAGGATTTCTTTTTCAACTAGGCATCTTCTTGCTTCCCCTCACTAATTCTATAGCTAGCACAGAATCTGGTGCATTTTATGTTGCCATTAAATTTTTTGAAGTAAAAAATAAATATAGCCATACAGGGACTAAGCAAAGAGAGCATTGATGGCTTAAAAGAAAAACCTAAGAAAAATTAAATGTAATAAAATTTAATTGAGCAAAGAAAAATTCATGTATCGGGCAGCTTTCAATCCAGAGCAGGCTCAGAGAGACTCCAGTGCAGCCACATGGTGGAAGATTTATGGACAGAAAAAGGAAAGTGACCTACAGTAAAAGGAAGCAAGGTACAGACACAGCCATATTGGTTACAACTCTGTGCTTGCCTTATTTGAACCCAGTGTTAATATTTGGCCACCTTGGGTGACCAGGTACATTGTCAGGGAGCAGTAATATTTGAAAGGAATATTTTATTATGTGCAGTATCTCTCAAGAGTGGGCTTAAAATATTCAGTAAAGCAAGAACCTCAAAATTATCCATGAGGGCTGAAATCAAGTTCTTCCAAACTCTTGTTAGTGTTGATATTTTGGCCTCCCCTCATGAATCACAAATGTGCCTGATGACATCACCAGGACAAAATGGTGAAGTCTTTCCATACAATTTTTAATTGATTGTTCTCATATCCCTCAGAGAAATATTTATCTGTGGCAGCTATGGCTTTAAAAAATGCATTTCTCAAATAATAAGACTTTAAAGTCAAAATTACTTCTTGATCCATAGACTTCAGAATGAATGCTGTGTTATCAGGCAAAAAAACATGAATATCCTTATACATCTCCATCAGAGCTCTTGGGTGACCAGGTACATTGTCAGTGAGCAGTAATATTTTGAAATGAATATTTTATTATGTGCAGTATCTCTCAACAGTGGGCCTAAAATATTCAGTAAATCATGCTACAAATAGACGGATGTGCTGGCATCCAGGTTTTGTTGTTCCATTTTTAGAGCACAGGCAGAGTAGATATAGCATAATTCTTAAGGACCCTAGGATTTTCAGAATAGTAAGTGAGCATTGGCTTCAACTTAAAACCACCAGCTACATTAGCCCCTAACAAGAGACCTACCCTTCCTTTGAAGTTTTGAAGCCAGGTATTGACTTCTCCTCTCTGGCTATGAAAGTCCTAGATGTCATCTTCTAATATAAGGCTGTTTTGTCTACACTGAAAATCTTTTGTTGAGTGTAGCTACCTTCATGAGCGATTTTAGCTAGATCTTCTGGATAACTTGCTTCAGCTTCTAAATCAGCACTTGCTGTTTCTTCTTGCACTTTCATGTTATAGAGACGACTTCTTTCCTTAAACCTCATGAGCCAACCTCTGCCAGCCTTTAAGTTTTCTTCTTCAGCTTCCTCACCTCTCTCAACCTTTATAGAATTGAAGAGGGTTAGTGCCTTGCTTTGACTTATGTTTGACTTAAGGGAATATTGTGAGTAGTTCAGTTGTCAATCCAGACCACTAAAACTTCCTCCATATCAGTAATGAGCCTGTTTTGCTTTCTTATCATGCATGTGGTCACTACAGTAGCACTTTTAATTTCCTTCAGGAACTTTTTATTTGCATTCACAACATGGCTGACTATTTGGAGCAAGAGGCCTAACTTTCAGCCAGACTCAAGTTTTGACACGCCTTCCTCACTAAACTTAACCATTTCTACCTTTTTATTTAAAGTGCGAGACATGTGACTCCTCCTTTCACTTGAGGTCATTGTAGGGCTCTTAATGGGCATACTTTTAAAGTTGTTGTGTTTCAGGGAGTAGGAAAGCCCAAGGAGAGGAAGAGAGATGGAGAAAGGCCAGTTGGTAGAGCAGTGAAAATGCACACAGCATTTATTAAATTTGCTCTTTTATGTGGATGTGGTTCATGATGTCCTAAAACAATTGCAATTATAACATCAAAAATCAATGATCACAGAGCACCATAACAGATACAATAATAATAAAAGTTTGAAATATTGTGAGAATCACCAAAATATGACACAGAGACATAAAGTGAACCCATGCTGTTGGAAAATGGCTCCAATAGACTCACCTTAATTTGTTAAAAACAAGAACAACAAAAACCACAATATCTGTGAAGCACAATAAAATGAGATATGCCTGTATTCCAGTATAATTCTGACATTAATCCCTTGAAGTAGGTGCAGACTCCACAAGTTAATGATGTAGTCCCCAACAATACTGCCCTTACTTCAGATGTCAGATCCCTGGCCACCTTGTCTTCTGACCAACTAGCTACAAATCTGGAGATTCCCATGAGCTTCTGAGGTTTAAACAACTCACAGGACTCAGGAAAGTATTATAATTAAAATTAGAGTACTATTGTAAAACCAAGACCAGTCAAATGACGAGACTAATTAGGATGAGGTTGGAAGAGTTCCAATGCAGAGCTTTCATCGTCCTCTGCATGTTGTCAGGATGCATCACTCTAGACATACTGATGTGTGTTCCCAACCAGGAATCTCACTTAAACCTTGATATTCAGAGTTTTTATTGAGGTTTCATTAGGCAAGCCAGATTGATTGACTCATTGACCACATGACTGAATTCAATATTCAGCTCCCTCCCTTCCCCAGGAGTCAGGAGATTGGGCATCTATCCCAAAGCCTTAAACCTCTAATCTGATGGTTGATCTTTCTGGCATGATCAGCCCCCATCTTGAGTCATCTCCTTGACATACACTTAGGTATGGTCCAGAGGCCCACCGTGAATGACAAAGACACTCCTGTCACTTGGGAAATTCCAAGGGTTTAGAACACTCTGTCCCAGCAACCTGGGACAAGGACGTAATAAATTATTTATTACATAACAGTGGGAAATAAAACTATTACTCTCATTTTACAGGTGTCACTGAGGAATGTGAGGTGACTTGCTCAGTGTCACAAGGCCATATAGCAATGAAACTGGAGCTCCAATCCTGGACTTCTGACCCTACATCTCAGTCTCTTCCCACTGTACATGCTGGGTCCTTTATAGGAAGGGTAATTTCACATCATAATTGTCATTATATCTTTTGAAATTTTTTGAGTCATTGTGTCCGAGCTAAATGTTCCCTTGGGAACACTGATTACTCTTCCCAGTTGCTAGTAAGAGATTCTTCTTCTTTGGTCTGTGGCCCATTGATGTTGGGAGTGTGTGATTGGCAACCCACTGACCAGGAGGTCCATTTAATGACAGGTATACACAGCTCTGCAGACTTTGAAGGTGAGGCATAGCCAGAGCTGCCCTCTTTGGTAAACCCTGAGGATCAGTCACAGATGCTCAATTGTAGTGGTTTTTTTTTTTTCTGCAGAGAAATCTCCACTCATAATCAGAGCATTTGTTATTAGAAGGCTATACATCTCTCTCTATATACCATCTAGGCATCTAATCTATCCATCAACTCTGTTTATCATCTATCTATTGACAAGCTTCCATCAGCCTTGAGGGCTGAGTGTGGCTGTGACCTATTTTCTATGGTGGGAAACAAAGTATAGATGAGGTTGAAGATACTAGGCAAAACTGAATTACAAATTGACGATTTTCCTAATATTGCTTCCTTTTCTTTTCTCCTCTCTTCCCTAATTCCTCTTCTCAACCCTAGTCCTTCCTATTCCCTTATTCCTTTTCCAGTTTTCAGAATGCCTTTTTCCTTCCTTTTCTACATGGCAACATCAACTTAGTCACATAATTATCCTGTGTGCCAGGTACAATTCTATGAGAATTGTGTCTATTCACGTACAGGATCATCACTATTATTAATTCCATTTTACATATAAGGAAACTGAGGCAGAGACATTTGATGAACTTTCTAGGTTCTCTGAGCTAGTTTGTAGCAGATCTGGGTTTCAAACCCTGGTAGCCAAATGCCCAAGTCTGTACTTTTTACCACCTCACTAAACAAAAAGAATTTCAGCTTTTAAAGTTGGGTTTAATTGCTGGCTTTGCTCTGTAAGTTTTATGTGACCTCAGTCAAGTTGTATAAACTGACTGAGCATCAATTTACTATCTTTTAAACAGGGTAAACAAACCCTCCCTCAGTATGGTGTCACAGGACAGAATGAGAAACTGTGTCTGGAGCAATATACTCTCCATTTAATGTCCATTTTCTTCTTTGCCCTGGAACAGGGGCATGGAAGGGCTTTGAGAAGGGGTTGTGCCACCTTCTCCA
The DNA here is from genome assembly GCF_000164805.1 of Carlito syrichta. NCBI lineage: Eukaryota > Metazoa > Chordata > Mammalia > Primates > Tarsiidae > Carlito > Carlito syrichta. Next base: position 171,603 of record NW_007248789.1, read on the forward strand.
AGACCTGCACTCAGCTTTAGGAGTGTAGTTGGTTTGCTTCTGCAGAAATAACCTTCTGAGATGTCACCCAGTGGGGGACTTGCTCTGGCCCCTGTACCAAGTCCCGTCAGAGGAAGCGTTTTTCTTGACTAAGACTTTTGAGAAAGTGAGTTGCAGTGCCTGGAAAACCCAGATATGTCAAGTCATATTACAAGAGTCTCTTTTACTCCCCAAGGGCCATTTTTCTTCCTCTCTGTTCTGTGACACCTTCAGCCTCTGCAGCAGAGAGATTGTGGGCAGGAGGCCTGTGACTTGGGCTTTTTCATCTGGGAAGCACAGCAGAGACTAAGGCGGGGCACTGTCATTTCTACCCTGGCTTTGACTGTACTGTTCAACGCAGTGACTGGTGATTACCAGGCCTTGGCTGCAAGTTTACCTCTATGGGTTTTACTATTTCTTAAGGAACCACTGCTGATGGAAACTTTCTTGACCCTCAAGTTAAAGTTCAAGATCATGTTCTATGCTGGATCCATAAAGTTTCCTTGTCTCTCTCAACACAAACAATTGTCAGTTTCTGATGAACTCTCCTTTGTTCTGATTGATTTACAGCTTCTCTCTTGACTTATCTCTGAGTGTTAACTGTGACCTCCAAGAAGTTGCTGTCTTATTTCTTTTTTTGTTGAGAGCCTGAATGATTGCATGATGCTTGGGTAATATCTAATTGATTGATGACTGTTGAATTGACTGTGCATGCCTGCCTGCCTGCCTTTGTGGCTTTTTATATATCACTACTATCCCAGAACTTTCTACCATCTATCTGAGAGTTTCCTCATTAGTCACTTACTTTGAGATTATACACTCTATTGATCCTAAGGGATTTATTTGATCTCCCCCCACCCTTCACCCAGATACCAGGGGAGTCTAGTAAAGTAGAACAAAAGTGAGGTTGGGAACAGACAGATCTTGTTTGAAATACTGAATCTGCCATATACTTGCTGTAATCCTGGGCAAGCAGTTCACTATCTCCTAATGTTGCAGTATGAAGCAATAACACCCAGAGCTGCTGTTGATAGCCTGCCTGTATAGCATCTTTGTGTGAACTAGAAAGGGTCTGTGGCCTGTGGGTCCTTAGCTGGGTTCTAACTTTCACTTGCTCCTTTGGCTGGTACATCCTATAAAACCACTTAAGGCAGTTCTTCAAGGACCTCCTCTCCAGGGCTGGCATGAAGTCTAAATGAGATTATGAGTGTAAACAGCCTGGAAGAAAACAAGGACCGAAAGTGCTTTATTGTATATTTTGGTGCCTGAATGAAAAAAACACCACGTTACTTACCTTGTATATCCGCTTTTCCTCCTATCAACTCCCACCCCTGCCAACTCTTGGTCCTCTCTCTGTCTCATACCATGGAAAAATCCTGGACAACATCGAATCATCAGCAAAGTTTATCACTGGAATCCCATGTCTCCTCCATGGATGTTGTGTCCCTACTCCTACTTCCACTTTAAGAGTCCAGTGTCCTCATCCTCTGTGCTTCCGCTTCTCACTTCCCCAAACAAATTTTGTTTGAGCCTCTTCTTCTTTCTAATTGTGGACTCACAGTCTTTGCTATCAGAGATAACTCTGACATTGCTAAATACGGTGGGGACTGTTTGGAAAATGTGGACCCATTCCCGAGTCACAAAGTAGTTACTACTTCTTCTGAGACATAACACAGTTCTGAAGACAGCCCCTTAGAAGAGCTCATATCTTATTGGCTGAAATAGATCCTTCCAGATATCACTATAGATATATGACATTTTGATAATCACATTTTTATCAGACCCTAAAGAAACCAATAAAATTTAAACCAAGCGATGTACACACCAACATCCCCTCCTTTCCCTACCCCGCTATGGCTGAGCCCTACATAGGCCTGGTTTGTGTTTCTCTCTTCTTTCTGGTCCCTCCTGCTTACCCCAGGAGAGCAGTTGGATGGCTCACATCTTTGTCCTTAAAGCTCTCATTTGCAGAATATAGGAGAGAGAGTGGGAAGGGAACAGATGCTACCTTCATCCTGGCTTCTTGGTGCCCTGAATCCCAAACAGGAACCATATGGGAGCACACCAGCACAGAGGTTTCAAGACACCATCATCTCCTAAACTTCACCAGAATCTTGGGCTGTCTGTTCAAGGGGACTTCGGTGGTCTAGGAGACTGCAGAACTTTGTCCCACAACATCTCTGATCCAGTTTAAAGGACTGGGATTTTAAATGCTGAGTGTCCCAGGAGACAAAGCAAATAGTGAATGGAAAAAAATGTTCACTATATTGTAGCTGTTCATTTGTATGCATCTTGGTTAAATTCATACTACCATTTTTGTTAGCTTACTGTCAGTATACCAGAGTGACTAAATACTAGGTCATGAAGGTAGATGAGTTAGGTTGGAATCTTTTTTCCTCCAACTGTGTAGCTGTATGGATGTGGACAAATTATATTTTGATGTTTCAGGTTTCTTTTCAGCAAAATGTGGGTGGTAATAGTACCTCCCTAATCAGATTATTATGGAGGTTAAATGAAATAATGCCCAATATGTGCCCGGTACAATGAGTGGCACACTGGTAAAGTGCTCATGCTTGTTAGCAGGCTATTGCTAGCATGGATAATAGTGACAACCAACAGGATTCTCATTGTAGCTTGAGAAAGCTTCATTTGAAACATAATTTCTTGTTAAATAAGCTATTTGGCATTTTGGAATGGTTTTCCCCACGCGGCTATTTTGAGGTTGTGCGATGTTATGGAACGATGGCCATTAGACTTGAAGCCAAAGTCCTGGCATAGTTCTGATTTGGTCTTTATTAGACTCTAACCTTGGGCACTTCACTTAAGAGGACTTTGCCTCAGTTCCCTATCTGCAACACAAAAGGATTAGAAAGATTAATTCTATGATTCCTTCCAGCTACAAAACCCTGTGATTCTTTGTTTCCACTCAGCATCTCTGGCTCAGGGAAGAGGCTGAGTCAGGACTCCATCCAGGTGAAGGCTTGGCATGTTGATCAGTAGCTGGAAGGCCTGGATTCCTGCTGTTCTTTCCCTTGATCCTCTCATTTGTTTCAGCAAATTTCACTGGTAAAGTCAGGGCTCTGTGAGCTGGGGCTTCCACATCTTTGCCTGAGCAGGTGGCTTCCTAGGCAGACGGTTCAATGTCTGCAACTTATTCCAGACAGAAAAGACAGAGGCCTGGGTGGTTCGTTTCACTGCTGCCTAATTTCTCTTGCTTCCTAGCTCTTGGGGAGTCCAAAGTATTAGGAAGTGAATTCAGACATTAATCTGACTCCAAAGTTGTGCTGTTGGGTAATCTACTCCATCAGTACTGCATCTCTACTCAAAAGATTCTGGGCTGGGCATGATGGGTCATGCTTGTAATCCCAGCACTTTGGGAGGTGGAGGTGAAATAATTGCTTGATTCCAGGGGTTCAAGACCAGCCTGAGCAACTTGGAAAGATCTCGTCTCTACAACAAATAAAAAAAATAACCAGTCATGGTGACACATATCTATGGCTCAGCTACTTGGAAGGTTCAGTATCACCTGAGCCCAGCAGGTGCAAGCTGCGGGGGTTGTGATCATGCCACTGTACTCCTGCACTCCAGCCTGGGGGACAGAGTGAGACTCTGACTCAAAAAATAAGTAAATCAAAAATAAAGATTCTGGTCATTAGTCTGTGGAGATAAATTAGTTTATGAACAATAAAAATTAGCCTGTGTGAAAAAATTTCCTATAAAACAGAAATAAGACATCATATAAGTGAGTAGGAAGAAATAGACATATAGCCCTGAAGGCCCTAGAGTCATTTAGGTTAGAAATTCTTCCACTCTGAGGTCATATGGTCCCCAAAAGAAGCCATGGCCACACTTTGATATGTGGTGAAGGGACCAAGAGTTGTTGGCCTTGTTTTGGGGCACAGAGGAGGTTACTGGAAGGTTATGCCTGTGGCACTGATTCGTGTTGCCCCAAACTCCCTCTCCTGGCAACCCCAGGAAGTCTCATGCAAGATTCCTCCAAGAAGGAACTGTGGTAACCAGGCTGCACTGACTCTGTCACAGATGGGCAGCCCCAGAAAAGACAGAGTGGACTGTGTGGGATTTTAGGGATCATTTATAACAGGTTCCACATCACTAGAGACTTTCATGGTCTCTGACGGGTACCCCAGCAGACTCAGGCAGCACAGTGGACATCGACTTTGGGGATTACGGAGTGGAAGGGTCTGAGCAGATGCAATTTTCTTGTTGTTCTGGTTGAGAAAACACTTTCCAAGATGATATCATAGTTCTTGTTTGCTCCTTACATCTTGAGTGATGCAAAGGGTTTTTGAGTGGCTGCCCAAAAGAGTGAAACGTTTCTGGTCCAGGGTTGTTCCCAGAATATACACAGACTTGACTTCTCAGTGTGCTCATGCCATACATATAGTCTAGATCCTAGATGCGTGTTATGATTGTTTACCTTTTAAGATTCAGATCTCATTCACCTAAAAAACATTTTATGTGGAAATCCAATGCCTTTTTAAAGATTTCTGCAGTTTCACAAAGGGGCTTACATTTCATAATTATCTCTAGCTCTGAGCTTCTATTGCCATTGAATAGTCTAGTTTCTAGACCATTCTTTGTGTGCAATTGCTGTTCCACACTGGTCAGTGTGGCTAGGAAACTCATCCCCGTTGTTTGATCTCACACACATATACACACACATGTAGGCATACATGTACACACACTATCTTTGTGGGTCTAGCAGAGTTTATTGAAGAACCAAAGCCTGGGAGAAAAGCCAAAGAAGTGTGGTGTGGCATTCACTTCAAGCAACATAATATGTCAAATTTATTATGAAATGCCTTTGTCATTAAAGGTCCTTTGGACAGTCTTCCCCATTGTTTGGGTATCTTCTCTCACTCTCTGCTTCCTGTCTATTTTTTGAGTTGCTTCTCTACTTAGACACTTGCGGTTTCATCTTTCTCATCAGTGATTCCCCAAAAAGAGTTCAGTCTCTAAGGAGATTCTGATGCCAAATGTGCAGATAATATCTGCACCTATCCACATTCACTACACATGTAACACCTATGGGGTCTTAGCACAAAGCTGGTTTCTGATCTATGCTTATCTCTGAGCAGTAAAATAGTGCAAAGTAGCACACACTACAGTCTGTTTCATCTCCAGGCCACTTTGTTTTATCCCTCAAGAAGTCGATTACCTTGACAGCCCTTGTACCGTCATGACTGAAGTGAATTACTTCTGGGATCTTACTAAATTCCTAGTCAATTCTGCTTATTCCTCTTCGGCGGCCCTTCTGGAATCCTGCCACCTGCATTTACTCCCAAGGGTGGGGCTCAGCAGTCACCTCCCCTTTACTTTCTTCCTTCCTCCACCTAGGGGATGCCCACACTGCCTCCTCCTCTGTAATCTTTCCTCCTCTGGATTCTACACTGGCAGAGCCATTTGAGGTAGATGGTCTCAGGTGGATGACCTCAAGGCTCTCAAGTCAGTTGATTACCATTTTCCTGGGTCACTCTTCCTCAGAGAAGTGCTCCTTCCTGGGTATTTTTTTCATAGAAATTTTCTTTTATCTTCACCAATCAGCAAGAACTTGTTGAGAATTCACCACATTTTTGTGACTGTGATTTAGTTGCTGTAGATCACTATATTCGATCTAGTATTGAAGTTTCCATGATATATTAATTCCACTATTGATCTGATCTAATCAGGAAAATATTGTTTTGGATAAGTATAATTTAAACGCTCATTTCTGCTACGTGATGCTTACACAGAATTTCTAGACACTCAGTCCCAAGTTTTTATTTTGTCTCTGGAGGATAGTCTCATTAGTTTTACATTGCTCAGAACCCAGAGAATAAGCTGATTTGAATGCTTAAAATAGCCCAATGTCCTCCCGCAAGCAGTGAATAGTAGAGTTGAGTCACCACAGGGGAAAGTCCACATTTAGAGTGTTATTATGGTCAGAAGACGGGTAAATACTCCAGCTCTTTTCAGAGCAGTTCCTGAACTTCAGAGGGCTGTGTGGACTCTACAAAGCTTATAAACAAGCTAGGCTTGACAGCAGGGCCTGATGTGTGACCTCACGTGGCCTCCTGAGTTCTGGTTCTCAAGTTTGCCTTCCATCCTGCTGAGAAAGACAGATAGTTTCCAAAATCTGTGATGAGATAAGACTGGCGCGGAAGTGCTCAGGAAATACACATCCCCTCAAACAGCCTCGATGGAGAAGCCACTGCAATGAAATGAAAGGTCTCCTCTTTCATCAGGTGCCTACATGGGGTCCAGAACAGGACACAGGACACGAGGGAGGGGTGCTCGGAAGGGGCTGGGGCGAAGGTCCGAACTCACCATCAAGGGGGTGATGTGTGAAGGTTGAGGCTGGGCCTGAGGTAACAGGAGGATGAAGACATCGGCTGGAAGAACAGAAGGGGGAGCGTTATCTGGGAGAAAGAGATGATTTGCTGCAAGGGTGCTGTGTGTGGGGAGAGAAAAGGAAGCTGGGCTGCAAAATGCAGTTGAGGCTGGGCAAGGAGTGCGTCATAACCTGCCATTATTTGTTGAAGGGGTCGGGTGTACTTCAAGGTCCCAGAGGAGCCTCACATATAAAATTGGACTCGGGTCACAGGCTGAAGCAACATGCTGAACATTCTCGGCTGATTGGAGGACCCTATGGGAGTTAAATGTGTGGATTAGATTTTCTTCTGGACGTTGATTCTGATGAGCCCTAACTCATATGATTATTTAGATGACAGCTTCACTGTTGCTTCTCTAAGGAGCTTTCCCTGACCTTTCACATTAAATTAAGTATCCCAGACTACCCACATCATTAATTGTAACTTTTCTTCTTAGCACTTGTTGCTATTGATAATTATCCAATACTACATTCTTCTGTGTAATGTCTTTCACCATCTAGACCATTATGTTCACCAAAGCAGTAAGTTTATTTGTCCTGTTCACCACTGCATCTCAAAATTAAGCATGGCTTAATAATTATTTGTTGAATGAATGAATACATTGAATAAACATTCACTGACACTGACTGTGTGCCAAGTCTGAGGTAACTGCTTTGAGCAGACGCCATGATGAGGCAGTCATGAACCCCACCCTTCATGTGGCTTGCAAGCGGGTTGTAGAGTAATGATGAAATTACACAAGGCACTGTGTGGAGCAAGCCGTGGCGAGGGCCAAAGGGGCTCAGGGAGGAGGCAGCAATGGTTTTATAATACCTTGTTTATAACTACCACTTGAAATGCCATGAATAAAATAATTCATCAACCCTGAAATGAGACTATGGAAAGAGGGGAATCCAAGAGTCAGGGGTGGTCTGAGATTTGTCTGAAGTGGTGGTGTCAAGTGTTCCCTAGTTCACTAATTTCTCATTCCTTTTGAGACAGATCTTAAAGAATGGGAATTCTTTCTTTGTCTTATAAAGTGAGAGAGTATTGATGGTCAGAAATTGATGGAAGGAATGAAAAGAGAGCATTCAGGAAGGAGGGAACAGTATCAGCAAAAGCGCAGATACTGCATATTCTGGGATCTGGGAATCACAGTATCAACTACATCAGGGCTAGAGGGAACCAACATCATCTGATCCAAGTCCTATATTTTATAGCTGCAGAAACTGAGACCCAGAGAGGTAAAGTTGCTCCATCCACAGGAACAGAACTGGTTAAAGTTACAGTGATTAGCTGGAACAAGGCTTTTGGTCTTATAGAACATCGTGTCTACCCCATTAAACATTCCTGTAGCATCCTATGAAGTAGGTTGTAGTATTATCTCCAGTAGGGGAAATTGAGCCTTAGAAGATAAGAATTTATTGAAGTTTGCTCTGCCACTGACTGAGAGAGCTGAGATTTAATCCTGTGTCGTCAATGATCCCAAGCCTGAGCTCTTAGTTATAGTCTTCCTAAGTCTTTAAAAAATGGTTTTAGAAGCTGTTTCTGGGACACAGGGAAGGATCATTATTCAGAATGCAACAGCAGAATTGGAGCTGGTGTCTGCATTCTCTGTGACCTAGAGTTGAAAGACAGAGTTGCTCTTTTATACTGCATTAAAGAATTAGCATAATTTTAGGGACTTGGAAAAGATGCTCCTTCCTCACAAGGACTCTGTCATATCTTTCAACTGAAATCAGGAATTCTATTAACTTGAATAGAGGTGTTTTTTTTCCACTGTGTTGTTTTTTTTAAAATTTCACAAGAGAATGCTTAAACGTAATTCTGAGTAAAGCCAACTTGCTGAGATGTAAATTTATCAGGACTAGTGGCAAACCCAAGTTGAGTTTTGAGCATACTGAGTTTAAGAAATAAACTTTGAGACATATAAGGAGGGACTTCCTCCTGCACCCCCCCCCAATGGAATTATCTTTAGGAGGACGGGCCCCTGGCAGTACAGGTTTCCCCCACCCTCTAGGTCAGTGTTCTAGGAACCTATCTGCATCAGTTTACCAGCTAGCATTGTTGTGATTGGCTGTGTTCGGCTTCAGTGAATTTATTTTCTGGAGACTTTTACAGCACGTTTGCCCATTTCATGATGGGTGATTTACAAGCACACCTGTCCGCACCATGCTGAATGTTCAGCAGTTTTTGACCAAAAACAGCATGGCCCCAGTGCTCCAGCCTCTATATTCACCCAGTCTTGCCCAGAGCAACTTTTTTTTGTTTCCTGCATGAAAAGTCCTGAAAGGGAAATGTTTTGCCAATGTGGAAGAGACGAAACAAAAAAACGACAGAAACGCTAAAAGGTATGAAAACTGACGAATTCAAAAACTGTTTTGAGCAATGGAAAAGCATATCAACAGGTGTATTGCATCAACGGAAAGTACTTTGAAGGTGACTGAAGTTTAAATGTGCAAGCATAAGTACACAATTTTTAATAAATAAATTCCATTTTGGGGGGCTCCCCCTCATATAAGCAATAATCTTATTCGCTAACAAGTATGCTGTCCTGCCATAGGGCCAGGCCCTGGGGATACATCGATTACCTCATGTGACCCGACAACTTCTGAGTGAAGGATATTCTGCTTTTACTCCATTTTAAAGATGAGGAAAAGAGGCTCAGAGAACTGAGGACATTTACTGAGTGTTACAGAGTCAGTGCATGATGGATCTGAAATGCGAAACCAGACAGGCTGTCCACCCTCTTAACCACCACATGATCCAGAGCTCAGCACAGGCCATGGAAAGCTTTAATATGGTTGCTCATCAGAGACATTGCTAAGAAATGGACACGTTCTACTAGGTCAAGTTTTTTTTGATATTACTCTGCTTCTACCTCTGCCATGGAAGACTGTGGCATTGTTTGTTTTTAGGGACCTTTTCAGGTCTAGTTTAAGAAACTTAGAAAAGCGTGGGAAATGCTGCCACCTTGTCTTAGACACTTGCAAGATTGCACTTATCCTCAGGTTCAGCCTGTGTTCTGCTAATCTACTTGTAACTTCTGCTAAAATTTGCTCCTTGTCAAATTCTCTGTGGGCAGTCTTGAACTTCTGGGATTCCGTTTCCAATGGTCTGTCTTCCAATGGTCTATCATTGTTTGCAGTTTGTGGATGTCAACTGATGGTTTGGGTCTTTACTGAAGTGTATGCAAGCCCCCTCAATGTTTTGGCACAATTTGGCAGCCATCTCCTATGTTCAAAAGGTATTTGGGGAATTTAATTTCCTGGAAGGATGGAAGGGAGGAAGGGAGGAAGGGAGGGAGGAAGGGAGGGAGGGAGGGAGGGAAACTGTCATGGGAGGTTAAACATCAAGGAAGAAACTAAAGATTACTGACCCTGGGGTTAAGGTTCTGGGTTAGGGATCACTGGGCTTTGTGGTGTCATATACAGCTTTGGATGTCAGCATGTCCAATTAACCTGAGGTGGTGTGTTGGCTTCAACAGTGTGGCCTGCTGAGGTGGGGATGGCCTCAGTCAGGAGCAAATGGATTTTTGCGATAGCTGTTGCAAGTAGACAGTTCTGTACTTATGTTAAAAATAGACATACTGTCAAATGCTAAGGGACTTCAAAGTCACACAAGAATGGAGTGCACTTGGGGGAAACTACCATTTCCTGTCGTGCTTGTGAGAGTTTAGAGGGACTGACCACAGCGAGTGTGGCGTGGAGGTTGGTTTGAAGTCTGTCATGTACAGGGAGAGGAGAGGCCATCTTGGAGTTTGTTCTCTGACGCCACCCTGATGCCAGGGAGAGCTGTGTGCAGACTTGTAAGACTCAGAATCCTGACCTCTACCTTCGGTACTCTCCTTGCTTATAAAGTCCTCCTGACAATACCTCATTTAACCAAATCCTACCCTTTTGCAAAAGTAAAATCAAAAAATAAATAAAGTAATATACTCCTTCCTTTCTATTTCCCTCATTGTCTGTGGCCTCCTGAGCCAGGGCCGGGGCCTGGGAGGGGCAGGTGGTTGTACATCTTTCAGAATTTCCAGGGCACAGGCAGGGCACCGGATAATTGTCTTCTGAGTAAAGAAACCTTCCCTTGGAGCACTGCCTTCATCTTCCTCTTGTCTAATTAAGGACTTCCTTCCTTATTGTTTCTTCTCTTTTTTCGACAGAGATATTCCATTCCACAAAGTTTGTCCTCCTCAGTGGCCACTGCGCGTTCTATCCCAGTGCCTTCCCATGTTCCCAGCAGGCCCTGACTGGAGGGAGCACCTCCTCCCACAGCGTGAGGGGTAGGGGAGCCTCACTGCCAGTGATTTGTTCGTGTTATAGGACGATGTGAGCACTTGCCCCAAAGGAGTCAAAAAATTCAGAGAGAGGACAGGTGTGGTGGCTCAAGCCTGTAATCCCAGCACTTTGAGAGACCAAGGCAAGAAGGATTGCCTGAGCTCAGGGGTTTAAGAAAAGCCTGGGCAACTTGGTGAGACCTCGTCTGTACAATAAATCAAAAAATAAGCCGGGTGTGGTAGCGCGTGCCTATAGTTGTGGCCACTTGGAAGGCTGAGGCAGAAGGATCGCCTGAGCCCGGTAGGTTGAGACTGCGGTGACCATGAGACTGTCACTGCTCTCCAGCCTGGGTGACAGAGTGAGACTCTGACTCAAAAAAAAAAAAAGCCAGAGAGGAAGCAGAGATCTAGCTTGTCTCGTTGCAAGTGTGCGGTTGTCAAGAAGTCTGCTTCCTGTTGGGCTGGATCTTTTACTTTGCTTTCTGGAGTCGCCAAAGGAATACAAACAACCAGAAGAGAACTCCCACCGCCTTCCAACCCGGCTTCTCTCAATCTGCTTTTCCTCCTCTGAAGGAATACCTCTGCTCCTACTCAGACACGCCTTCCTCAGGGCCCTGGACGCAGGCCCTTCTGTGCGGTCAAGGACATCACTCCAGCTTGTTTCTGCTCTCTTGTACCTTTCTCTCCTCTGGATTTTCCAAACAGTCTATAAATATGAGTTGCCGTCTTCTATCTAAGAATAAGTCTCTCTTGAACATACCCGTTCCTTGAACGACTGGCCCATTTCTTTGCTCCCTTTCATGGCTAAACTCCTCAGAAGCATTGACTCTACCAGCTGTCTTCACTTCTTTTTCTCACTTTTTTCTTGAGCCATTACAGTCAAGTTTCTTTTTCTTTCATCACTCAAAAACCAAAACAAAACAAAAAGTCAAGTTGCTTTTGTCTAGATCACCAATAACTAGAGTGATGATTTGTCTTATTTTGTTCAGAACAATCCTGGTTGATGCATGCTGTCCTATCATATTTTGATTATGAAGAGTTTCTTTCTTTACTCTCCAAAATGTCCTGGTTTACATAATTGATTATATGGTCAGTTTATCTACCACTGACCTCTGTGTCATAAATCTGAGGATCAATGATCACTGCCACTCTCCTCAACCAGGCAATTTAATACAGTTTACAGCACGCTTGTTCTGGAAATGCAGCCATTCCTGGCCTCCAGTGTACCAATTTCTTTCTTTCTCCTCTTTTCTCTTCTCTCCACTCTTCTTGTCACTTCTCAGGAGGCAGTTTTTTTTCAGTCTCTTTGGTGTTCATCTTCAGTCTTTTGATGACCCATCAGCTTTCATGATTTTAAATATATTCTAAATGCTGATGATGCCCCAAATTATATTTTGGGTCTGGACTTTTCCTCTGAACTTCAGTCAATCTCAATTTATTCAGCATCTCTATTTGGATTTCTTATAAGCAAGTCAAACAGCACATCAAAAACCAACTTCTGGACCAGGCACAGTGGTTCACTCCTGCAATCCCAGTGCTTTGGGAGGCCCAGACAAGAGGATCATTTGAGGCTAGGAGTTTGAGATCAGCCTGGGCAACATAATGAGACCCTAGCTCTACAAAAAATGGGAAAAAAAAGTGCCTGGAATGGTGATTTGTGCCTTGTAGTACCAGCTACTCAGGAGGCCGAGGCAGGAGGATCACTTGAGCTCAGGAGATGGAGGCTACAGTGAACCAATATCATACCACTGCACTCTAGAGCAATACCCTGCTCAACAAAACAAAACAAATCAACTTCTGATTTCTCTCCTGCCCCACCAAATTTACTCTCTTTTTATTTTCCTCATCTCAGAAAATGGTAAGTCCCCTGGCCCAAATCCTGTGTCGTTGTCTACTCTCTTTCTCTTACACTTCCATCCGATCCATCAGCAAATATGAAGTTTTAAATGGGAAATACACCCCAAATAGGACTGCTTCTCCTCCATTTTCTCCAATATTCTCATAGTCCAGGCTACCACCATATTTTCCCCTACTTTATTTTGGTCACCTGCTGACTGGTCTTCCTGCCTCTACCTTGTCTGCTGACTGGTCTTCCTGCCTCTACCTTGTCCCTAACCCCACCCAGAGTCTCCTGGCTACACAACAGCTGGGATGATTCTTGCAATGGCCTGTGAGGCCCTCCTGATGTGTGGCCTGATCATCTCTTTGCCCTCACAGCCTACCACTCTCTCTTCCCCTACTCGTTGGCAGCCATATTGGCCTCTTTGCTGTTCTTTGAGCACACCCAGCATGTTCCTAATCCACCTTTGTGTCTTTGCACTTGCTCTTCCACCTTCTGGAATTCTCTTCTCTTGCATCTCTCTCCGTCTTGCTTCATCATATCTTTGTTCATATTTCAGCTAATCACCTTTCCTGAGCCCTCCCTGTATATAGCAAATCACTCCCACTGTTACCACCCCATGAGACTAGGAATTTGAGATCAGCCTGGGCAACAGGCTTTATTTTTCTTTCCTTTATTTTCTGCTTTATTTTTCTCTGTTTTATACTTAACATCACATGACATTCTGTTTCTGTCTCTTCTGCTATAAGATAAGCTCCTGGAGACAGAGACCTTATTTTGTTTAAGGCTTTATCCTGACACCTAAAATAGTTCATGGCATGTCAAAGGCACAAGTTAATTATTCACTGAATGAAAGAATGAACAAACTGGCAAGCATGACAAAGCTTTTAAAATATATATTTTTCTTTATTTCAATAACTCTAGAGGGTACAAATAGTTTTGGTTACATGGTTGCATTGTATAGTGGTGAGGAAATCTGGGCCTTAAGTGTACCCACCACCTCTACCTGTGTACATTGTACCCAATAAGTGATATTTTGTCCCTCTACCCCTTTCTGCCCTTCCCACTTCTTTGTCTCCCCTGTCCATTATACCATTCTCTATGCCTTTGCAGATCCTTGTTTTAGTTCCCACTTATAAGTGAGAATATGTGGTGCTTGGTTTTCTGTTCCTGAGTTAGTTCACTTAGGATAATGTTCTCCAATTCCACCCAAGTTGCTGCAAAGACATTATTTCATTCTTTTTGATAGCTGCATAGGCTTCCATAGTGTATATAAACTGCATTCTCATTATCCACTGATTGGTTGATAGGCATTTAGGTTGATTTCACGACTCTACAACTGTAAATTGTACTGCAATCAACATGCGGGTACTGATGTCTTTTTTATATCAAGACCTTTGTTCCTTTGCCAAAGTCTTTGATAGGTCCACACATTCTTTTCTGTATCTATTCAGGTTAACACTGTGCATCCAGAGGTTGGTTGGCTGAGGCTGGTAAACCATGGCCTAAGAAAATATTTTCAAGTTCTTGGTAGCAATATTATCTCTGCTCATTAAAACAAGCTTGTTGGGGCTACTAGTTGATAATACCAGCTTGCTTTTATGTAATAAATAGGAGGTAGTTAGCATAATCATTTTAAATACAATAGACCTCTAGCTACTGCAGACTGTTCATTTAACTTTTATTTTCTGATTTTGTGAGGCTTTATTGTTAACGTATCATTAAACTGCTCTTCCTGTGCAAAAGCGGTGATAACATCCTTCTTTCAATTACTATAAGTAATAGTGTAAGTCTAATGTTTGTGACAGTACTAAAAGTATTTTTGAGGTCTTAGTTTATTGTAGAGAAACGGTTGACCAAAACTGGTCTAGATCAACTGTTCAAGGTACCAAAATTCAAATACTCATAGGTCCATAGAGTCAGGATTAAAATTTATGTTCTTATTTTCCTTTACTGTCTGACATTTTTGATGGAAATACTGAGATTAAACTCATGAGAATTTCACATAAAGATTTTGGGAATAGGTGTGTGCTTACTTCTCTCTTCCTTTTATTATTTGTCTAAACTGGGACTCAATTTTTAAAAGGTTATCCACTAAAAATTATATTTTCAGGTCAGAATAATTGACAGAGTATAGTGAGGACAGGCAGCATCATGCTGTCATCAGAGAGTTTGTAAACTTGCTTATAAATTGTATAGTCTCATCTTTGCTATCTACCATTTAAAAAATTCTAATAATAAGGATACAATTTGAAGAAATAAACAACAGTTTATGTAGCCCCCTTGTGGGTTAACAAATAGAAGATTACAGTAAGTTAGATACTATCATGAACTTCTCAGCCTTATTTCCCTGTTATAACCACTTTTCTGAATTTTGTGTTAATTACTCCTCTGATTTTTTAATAACATTATCACTTACATATGTATTCCTACTCGAAATATTGTTGAATTTTTGAATATTTTGAACTTCATATAAGTGGACTTATGTTAGATTTACTTTTCTGATGTATTTCTTTCTTTCAGTTTTAATTGAGGTATTCTTTTGTGTTGATCCATGTAACTGGAGTTTATTCTTTTTTACTGTGGCACAATATTTCCTGAGTGAAAATACCACAAATTATTCATTCATTCTACTGTTGATAGACATATGGATTATGCCCAGTTTTGGCTATTACAAAGGTTGCTATAAATATTCTTTTTTAATATATGAAGTCACATATTTATGTTGAATAAGAAAAGAAATCACAACATATAACTGGGGGCCTCTCCCCCCAAGCAATTTTTTGGGTGATTTACCAGGGATTTTCTCTAGAAATGCTTTCTGCTTGTAACCTGTCTTCTCATCTTCACATATAATATTCTACAACTCTCAGAAAAATCCTCAGCCCTTTAAATGGGCCCCTGCAAAGAAAAATCTTGAAGCTCAAACCTAATGACTTTATGGTACATCCTCCTGGACTAGGGTCCCATTTGGACCCTCTTTCAGGTAGGAGAATGGGTGAGTCACAGATGGTGTTGGAGTCTTGGGATGGAGAGCTAGCTGTTGCTGAGGCACATCCTATGACTAGGTCTCCTCTTCCCCTCTTAGCTACACTGTACTATAGAGAAAAGGAGGACTCAGAGATGTGAAAAAGTCAAACTGGATATGTCTGATTCTGTGTTCTTCTTTCCTCTCACTTGGTACTGCCAAAGGCTTCCTATTGGGAAGTTTTCCTCTTGGTAGAAGGAGAATCACCCGTTTTTGAGGACATCCTGGACTTGGAGGGCAACCCCAGCATATCTATCCAATGTTGGAACAAGACCCAATGCACATACCCTCATCAGTGCCATCTGCATATGTATTCCTGGCTCTGGGAAGAAACTTCAAAACCAGAAGGAAAGAATTCCTATTTGCAGTTAAATGCACTTGGTGTTGCAGCTGTGCTGATGGAAAAATTGCCACTGACATTCGTGGGGAACTCACCTTTCATTCAAAACAAGTCTAGGGTTTTGCATTTACTCCCTCTTTTTTCACTGCTTTTAATTATTTTTAAACTCAAGGGAAAGTTTTGCGGACTGCTGGGCCTCATTTTCTCCATTTATAGCAGAACAGTCCTCAGTCCTCCTTTAAGATCATCATGAAGATGATGCGGAAAGGATCCACATTCATCTTTCATGGGCCCATTTGGGTGCAGATTGCATCCAGTTATAAAAAAAGCCATTGGTGTTAGTTTCATTATTTAAAAAATTTTGCAAATAACAATTTCAACTCTAATTTAATTACAAAAATTCGATCTTCCTCTGATGGAAATAAAAACAAATTCTTTTTCTTTTTTATTATTAATATTATATAAGCAATTTGTGTTCATTATGAATAGTCTTGAATATATCTCCTAGAACACATGCTCAAGAATTTCTCTAGGACTTCTGGTAAAATGGCAATGGCACAGGTGGGACTGTGAGATTCTCCAAAAGTGAGTTCCCATAAAGACTCTTACTCTCCTTCCCCCACTCCCCCCACCCACTGCCAGCTGCATCCATCTGAGGCCTGAAGACCCTCGGTCCCATGCACGGCTGGCTACTGCAGCCCCTTTGCAGCTACTGCTCCACCCCAGGTGGCCCGGGCCCTGGCTGAGTGGAGCTCCCAGCTCCCTCCCCAGCTACCCCATCTCACCCGGCCCCAAGCCACCCACCGCCACCTGTGGAGGCCCTTGGATACCGCCTTGTGGAGATCTGGGTTCCCTTGCTGGCTACACTGATCACCTCAGCACTCACCCACTGCCAGCTCTCTCCCTGGCTGGGCACTCAGCCCAGTCTCAGGCCATGGCAACCCAGGGATGCCCTCCACACCCACCCGTCAGAACTACAGGCTCGATACTCTCCTGGGGCGCCCCACCAGGCTCAAGGCCACTGCTGCCCATGCAGGCCCCTAGTGCCTGTGCCTCCGGGCTCTGTGCCATCACCCAGGCCGAAGCACCCAAAGCTACAGCCAGTGCTTGACTCTTGGAGTTCCAGGCCCTCACCCAGCCCCATCTCAAGCCACCATCACCCAGAGGGGCTCTAGGTGCCCATTCCTCAGGGATACCAGCCCCATTCCTGGCTAAAGTGCCCAGTGGGGGGCCCAAAGCCACTGCCACAGACCCTATCCACAGACCGGACTAGTGGAGAGAAAGGACAAGTGGAGAGAAAGGATCAGCAAAAGAGGAGCTGCCTGCCATAGCCATTTTCCAGGCAGAGATTTGCATTGCCCCACCCATCTACAAGCAGCCTCCACCTTGGTTTCTAAGGTAACCTCGTTAAACAGGAGACAAAAGGCCCTCCCCGACACTGAGTCAGACACAGGCAACTCAGTTCTGTGGCAGACCTCTCAGATTGCAAGCCAAGGGAACCAACCCAACCTATGAGTAAGTCTATCTGCCTGAAAAGGGGAGAGACTAGAGATCAGAGCTGGAGACTTTAGACACTCAGGAAAGACTCCAGAGCTAGTCTGGTTTCTTATTTTGATTTTTTATTTTATTGTTTTGACTGTTTGTCTTGCTCACTTTTGTTTGCTTTTTGAATTAGATTACTTGTTTGTGTTGGGGAAAAGCACATCAAAAGACATGAATTTATTGGACTGCTTTTGTGTGATTGCCAGTATGCTTTAGGGAATCTTGTTTGTTTGTTTTTTACTCTTTTCTGGTCTTGTGTCTCTTTTCATTCATTAATTATGTGTGTCTGTTTTCCCTCTTACTCTTCTCTGTCTCCAACTTCCTCTTGACCCACACTTCTTCCATTATTTTCCTTTTTCTTACCTCCTTTGGTTCCAGGGAGCAAACCTAAACTCCACTGCATGGACAGATTGTAAGGCATTGGGAAGTGGGTTTGAGTGTGCCCATACACCTGTTGGTGGATACTGGGATCTGCAGATAGATTCTGAATCACAGCTTTACCCTCAATTAAATCTCAAAACTGCAAAAAGTACAGCCCCAACCTAAGTCCAGCCTCAAAAGTGAACAAAGCCAGAGGACTCTCATAAGGAAGAACAGGAGATTGAACAAAAAGAAGTAAAAGCAACCCCACATTCCCCAAAAAAACAGAATTAAAGAAGGGGAGGGAAAGGGGGAGAGAAAAATCTACACAAATGAAGAAAAACCAAAAGAAGAATATGGGTCTCTCACAGACCCCTGGGGGTCAGACACTGAGAAAATGACTTCAGAATGAAACAATGACGAGCCCCCAGAATGACTGGTCTCAAACTACAAATCCAGATATCAAGACATTAATGGAGAGATTAAAAAGAATTGAGGAAAGACAAGAGGAAACTGGGAAGGAGTTGATAATGGAGATAACAGTAGTAAAGAATACTGTGAATGAAATAAATAACAAACTGATAAGCATGGAAAGCAGAATTAGCCAAGCAGAAGAAAGAATCTCAGAACTTGAGGACCAAAATAGAGGACTAACCCAAACTGTCAAAAATATAGAAAAGAAGCTTAAGAAGACAGAACAAAACCTTCAAGAGATGGGCGATTACTTAAAAAGACTGAATCTAAGAGTAATTGGACTTCCTGAGGTAGCAAGAGAGACAGAGTCCACTCTGGAACAAACATTCCATGAAATTATCCAAGAAAACTTCCCTCATCTCATCAGTGATGTGAAAATTCAAACCCAAGAAATTCAGAGAACTCCTGCAAGACAACAAATGAGAAGACCAACTCCTAGACATATAATAATTCTCCTAAACAAAGTAGGTATAAAAGAAAATATCCTAAGGGCAGCAAGAGAAAAAGGTCAGATTACCTATCATGGAAGACCAATTAGAATAGCAGCAGATTTATCTACAGCAACCCTTCAGGCTAGGAGAGCCTGGAGCCCTATCTTCAAATTCTAAAAGATAAACAATTTCAACCAAGAATAATCTACCCAGCCAAGCTAAGCTTCATCAGTGAGGAAGAATTAAAATCTTTCCCAGATATCCAATCTCTAAGAATTTACACTGCCATCAGACCACCTCTACAAGAAACACTTAAGAAAGTATTAAACACAGAAGTAAGGAAAGAAGAACAACAACATTCTTCACAAGAGTACAGGAAAAAGATTAAAAACACACACAACCCAACCCCCAAACCAAAAGAAAGACAACAAACAGGAACAACAACAACAACTCTATAAGAACCTTATGATAGGGATCAAGTCTCACATTTCAATAATTAGCCTGAATGTGAGTGGACTAAATGCACTGCTGAAAAGACATAGAATGGCAAAATGGATAAAATATCACAATATATTGCTTTCAAGAGACTCATCTTACTAGAAAGGACATTCACAGACTCAAAGTAAGAGAATGGGAAACAAATTTTCAGGCAAATGGAACAAAAAAGAAAGGAGGAGTCATTATCTTAATCTCAGACAAAATACCCTTTAAGCTATCAAAAATTTAAAAAGATACAGAAGACCACTACATAATGATAAAAGGTTCAATCCATCAACAAGAAATGTCTATTCTAAACATAAATGCACCCAACATAGGAGTGCCAACTTTCATAAAGCAGCTGCTAAGTAAACTCAAAAAAGATATTGACTCTAACACTATCATAGCTGGGGACTTTAATACCCCACTCATGACCCTAGACAGATCATCAGGACAAGAAATCAGCAACAAGATCCAAAACCTCAATGTGACTCTTGACCAAATGGACTTAACTGATACCTACAGAACACTCCATCCAATGACCACAGAATATACATTCTACTCATCACCACATGGAACGTACTCTAAGATCAACCACATACTTGGCCATAAATCAAGCATAAACAAATTTCAAAAGATTGAAATTTTGCCCTGCACTTTCTCAGACCACAGTGGAATAAAAATAAACATCAACACCAACAAGATTCCCTCCAAACCCACAAAGACATGGACACTAAACAGCATGATGCTGAACAACTCCTGGGTCAATGATGAAATCAAAACAGAGATTAAAAGATAACTGGAAATAAATAAAAATGAAGAAACATCTTACCAAAATCTCTGGGATGCCATGAAAACAGTAGTAAGAGGGGAATTCATATCTTTACAAACACACATGAAGAAAATGGAAGGATCACAAATTGATAGCCTAACAAGTCACCTAAGGAAGCTGGAAAAGCAAGACCACCATAATCTTAACTTCAGCAGAAGAATCCAGATCACCAAAATAAAAGCCGAAATCTGGGACATAGAAGACAAAAAGATAATACAAAAAATCAATAAAACAAAAAGCTGGTTCTTTGAAAGGATGAAAAAGATCAATGGTCCCCTAGCTAGACTGACCAAGAAAAAAAGAAAAAAAAGCCCAAATAAGCACAATCAGAAACACAAAAATGAAGTCACATCTGACCCTGAAGACATACAAAAGATCATTAGAGACTACTATGTATACTTGTATGGAAACAAACTCAAAAACCTTAAGGAAATGGAGGACTTTCTGACATCACACAGCCTGTCTAGGTTGAAACAAGAAGAAACTGAGACCATGAATAGACCAATAGCAATCAAGGAAATTGACTATGTCACAAGAAAACTACCTACAAAAAAAAAAAAAAAAAAAAAAAAAAAAAGCCCTGGACCAGATGACCTTCCAGCAGAATTCTACAAAACATAGAAGGAGGAACTGATACCAATCCTACTGAAGGTATTCCAGGTGACTGAGAAAGATGGAACTCTCCCCAAATCATTTTATGAAGCCAACATCACATTGATACCCAAGCTAGGTAAAGATTCAACAAAGAAAGAGAACTACAGGCCAATATCTTTGATGAATATAGATGCTAAAATTCTCAACAAGATCCTAGCAAACTGGATTCAACAAAACATCTCAAAAATCATCCATCATGTCCAAGTAGGCTTCATCCCTGGACGCAAGCCTGGTTCAACATTTGCAAGACCATAAGTGAAATGAAATACATAAACAGACTTCAAAGCAAAAACCACATGATTATATCATTAGATGCAGAAAAAGCTTTTGATAAAATCCAGCACCCCTTCTTGATAAAAACCCTTGAACATCTAGGCATACATGGAACATACCTCAAAATAGTAAAAGCCATTTACGAGAAACCCACAGTCAGCATACTCCTAAATAGACAAAAATTAGAACCATTTCCCCTGAAAACGGGAACAAGACAAGGATGCCTACTTTCACCCCTCCTGTTCAACATAGTATTAGAAGTCCTGGCTAGAGCAATCAGAGAAGAGAAGGCGATCAGGGGTATCCAAATAGGAACTCGGCAAAACTTTAAACCCTGCCTGTTTACCAAAAACATCACCTCTAGCATAACTAATATTAGAGGCACTGCCTGCCCAGTGATATATTTATTAAATGGCCGCATTTAATAAATATATCAGAGGAAGTCAAGCTATCTCTCTTTGTAGATGACATGGTTGTGTACCTTGAAAACCCAAGAGAATCTGTCAAAAGCCTCCTTGCACTGATAAAGGACTTTGGCAAAGTCTCAGGATATAAAATAAATGTGCAAAAGACAATCGCATCTCTTTACACCAATAATAAACAAACAGAAACCCAAATAAAAAGCACAATCCCATTCACAGTAGCCACAAAAAAATGAAATACCTTGGCATCTTCCTAACCAGAGATGGGAAAAGACCTTTACAATGAAAACTATAAAACACTGCTCAAAGAAATCAAAGATGACACAAACAAGTGGAAAAATATCCCATGCTCATGGATTGGAAGAATCAACATTGTGAAGATGCCCATCTTACCTAAGACAATCTACAGATTTAATGCAATACCCATCAAATTACCAGCAACATTCTTCTCAGATCTAGAAAAAACAACACAGGAATTCATATAGAAACCCAAATGACCAAGAATGCCAGAACAATACTCATCAAAAAACAAACAAACAAACAAAAAACCCCCAAACCAAAAACAACAAAGCAGGAGGTATCACAATACCAGACTTTAAACTTTACTATAAAGCTACAATAATCAAAACATCTTAGTATTGGTACAAGACCAGGCATATAGACCAATGGAATAGAATTGAGATTCCAGAAACAAAGCCCCAATTTCTCGGCCAATTCATCTTCAACAAAGTCTCCACCACTCACCACTGGGGAGAGGAGAACCTATTCAGTAAATGGTGCTGGGAAAACTGACTGACCACATGCAGAAGATTGAAACAGGACCCCTATCTATCCCCATACAAAAAAATTAACTCTAAATGGATCAGAGACCTAAATGTAAAACCTCAAACCATAAGAACTTTAAAAAATGCAGGACATACCCTTATGGAAGTTGGAACTGGCATCCAATTTCTGAGCAAAACCCAAAACTCATGGACCGTAAGAGATAAGATAGAGAAGTGGGACCTCATTAAACTGACAAGCTTCTGCAAAGCCAAGGAAACCATCAAGAGAGCAGAGAGACAGCTCACAGACTGGGAAAAAGTATTTGCAAACTCCATGTCTGACAAAGGCCTAACATCTAGGATCTGCAAGTAACCCAAATGTGCCGGGGGAAAAAAAAAACAACCCATTACAAAGTGGGCAAAAGATATGAACAGACACTTCTCAAAAAAAGACATATGAGTGGCCAGCAAACACATGAAAATTGTTCAGCTTCACTTGGCATTAAGGAGATGCAAATTAAAACTACACTGAGATACCACCTAACTCCAGTCAGAATGGCCATTATCAGTAACTCAAAAAATAACAGATGCTGGAGAGGATGTGGTGTACTTCTAGAAGGAACACTTCTACACTGTTGGTGGGAGTGTAAACTAGAGCACCCTCTGTGGAAATCAGTGTGGCGATTCCTAAAAGCTCTAAATATTGACCTCCCATATGACCCCACAATCCCCCTACTGGGGAGGATCTGTAAAAAAGATACCTGCACACGTATGTTTATCACAGCATTGTTCACAATAGCAAGATCATGGAACCAATCACGCTGTCCATCAAAAGAGGACTGGATTAAAAAAATGTGGTACATATACACAATGGAATATTATGCAGTCATAAAAAAAGAATAAAATCATGAATTTCGCAACAACCTGGATGGAATTGGAGTTTATCATACTGAGTGATCTCTCACAGAAACAAAGATCCGAGTATCACATTTTCTCACTCATAAGTGGACCTTGAACAACTATCCTAATGTTATAAGAAAAGGATTGACAGTGGCCGAAAACTATGGGGGGGGCAGGGAGGGGAAGGGAGGTGGGATTAATGGTAGTCAATATCTGTCTGGGGATGGGGGGGCACACCTCATCAACAATGGTACTTGCACCATGCATATTTGTATACCTAACCCTTAACTGTACCCCACAATTTTAAAATAAAAAATATGCTAAAAAATAAAATAAAATAAAAGTGTTAGCATTAAAAAAAAAAAGAATTTCTCTAGATATAAACCTGGGAGAAAAATTCCAATTCATTAGATATGTGCATGTTTATCTTCATAAAGTTATACCAAACTGCTTTCCAAAGTATTTGCATAAATTTATATACCCAGAAACAGGAAATGAGAGTTCTTTCCTCCATATATTTGTCAATACTTGGTATTGTTCTACTTTCTTATTCTGGTCAATAGGGAAGAAGAGCCTTAGTATTTCAGTTAGTTTGAACCTGCTTTTACCTAGTTACTAATGAGAAAAAAGTTAAGCATGTTTCCATTTTACTTATGGACTGTCTGTGTTTCTCAACTTCCATGAAATAACTGTTCATAGGTTTTGTCCATTTTCAAGGTTTTTTTTTTAATTCTAGGAAGTATTTTTTCCTCGATACCAATCTTTTGTTTCTTATATGTATAACAAGTATTTCCTCCAAATCCTGGCTTGTACTTTGTTCCTCCTTATATATCTTTACATGAGCAGAAGTTGTTACTTTTAATGTAATTAAATGTATCAATGTTTTTCTTCATGGTTTTTGTGTCTGACTTGTCATAAATATTGACTATATTTTCTTCTATAAGTTTTTTTCACACGTAAATTTTTAACCAATCTGGAATTTTTATTGTTGTGAGATAGGGATCTTAGTGCCTATTTCTCTGTATGGCTGAGCAATACTTCCAGAATCATTTATTAAATTGTCTATACTTTCTCCACTGACCTGCAGTCTCCTTTGGCCATAGACAGAGTGGGTCTGTTTCCAGGCTCTTTATCCTGCTCCATGGGTCATTTTGTTCCTTTCCCAACAGCACACTGTCCTACTTACCTTCCTTTAAACCAAGTGTTAACCTGTGTCTTCTAGTGTGTGACTGGTCTTCCTCCTCCTCATGTTTCTCCATCTAACTCAGTAGTCTTGCCTACTCCTGACACTTCGTTTCTGATGAGAAAGGTGTTTCAATCTATTGCTGGACAGACAAAAATGAATGGCCCACTTTCCCTCTTTTTTTTAATGATTCTTTGTCTTATAGAGTTGTTTTGAAAATCACAAAAAAAAAAATGAATGAGAAAAAGTACCAGGGAAAAGAAAACAGTCTTCAGTAATTTCTGGGATTAGAGACTTTTCCTTTTTAAAAAATTATTCTGTGTGCTCATCAAGCTTTATTGTTTTTCATTAATTCATCACCTCAATACACGTAGCATCTGAGTTGACCTGTGAAATGAATTCAAAACCTTCAGACTGACAGTGTAGACCCAGGAACACACCTTAAAGGTGTAACCTCCTGTGGCTGCCCTGTTTCATTCTCTGGTTCTTGAACAAGGCTGGTTTGGTGATCACACACAAGGCCCTGGAGGCATGGGAGAAATAAGCATGCTGTGGAAAGGGCACAAGGTGAGCCACTGGAGACAGAAATAAACTTCACTTCTGTGAGAGCATGCAGGTGCTCCCCTGCCCTCCTCCATCTCACCCTCCTGTGTAGCTCCTCCCCTGCACGTGCTTGCCTGGAGCAGGGGTCCCAGGTCACAGCTCCTCTGACTCTTTCCTCATTGCTGAGGTGGGTCCTTTAGTAGGCAGTGGCATGCAGTGAAGGGCTCTGTGGCTTTCCCTGCCGGCAGCTGTGGGTGTGACCAAGTGAATGGGCACTTTTTTGTGTTAGAATGTGTCATCCTGTGGGGAAAAGAACTATAACACGCTACCATCACTCTAGTGGTTTCTCTCTCACCTCACCCAAGCTCTCATATTTTAATTTATATTGTCCAAGTCTTTGGGGCCCTTGCAAATGTCACCATGGTTTTTCCTGCCTCCCCCTCATTCTTTTCTGTGACTTTTTAGGGTGTCTTGTGGGCTGAACTTTCATTTGAGGAGTTGGATGAATGATGCAAGATGCCTCTCCCCTCAATGCTCAGGATGGCTGTAAACCTGGGGTCTAAAGACTAGCACATTTGCCTTCAAGAAAAATGTTTCTTCACAAAATATCCCACTTCTTAACTTGCCATACAAAATGATATGGCAAATCTCCCTTTTTCATTCTCTTTCATGTTATTATCCAAGAAAGGGAAGAAAAGAGAAATAAAAGGAAATTCGTATGGAGCGGTTGAGTTTATCACCTTGCATTGGGAACGCTTCCAATGTACATTTAGACTCTGTCTCCTTATCAGCATATGGGTACAAGGAGGTGGAGAAAAATACTCTGTTCACCAAGATTCTTTATAGAGAAAAGGCTATATTTGTTTGAAAAAAATACTTTGATAAACTGCTTGGGTTAAAAGGTGAGACTTTGGGGCATGCACCAGCCATAAAGGTTGCTCTCTAACTTATAGGCCTGGGGTAAAGAGTAGAAGGCCATTTGCTTGTGTGTGTGTGGGGGGGATCCTAGGGAAGAAGGGTAGCAAGAGTGACTCAATGGGAGACTGTGGGCTATGTGAGGCAATGCCATTCCTTCACCACCCCTCTCCCACTCTCCAGAATCAGTAAAGAGACAGAGCTTCAAGTTCTTGATGGGAGTGGTGTTTTGCCAAAATCTGAGGAGCTCTGTGTCTTGGCACTGATCTGAAGTTGAAACAGAAACAGACTAGGTACAGTAACTTATGCCTAAATCCCATCACTTTGGGAGTCCAGACCAAGAGGATTGCTTGAGTCCGGGAGCTTGAGGACAGCCTAGGCAATATAGTGAGACTTCATCTAAAAAAAAGAAAGGAAGGAAGGAAGAGAAACAGTGTAATGTGTAGTAGAGGCAGGAGCTGGAGGCAGTAAATACCACAACAAATCAAGAAACACTCTATTTGTGTGAGAAGTCTGTGTGCAAGTTCAATTTTGAAATATTATATAAATTGAATTACATTTTATATGTGCAATAAACTCACTCTAGCCTTGAGCACATGCTTGGAATTAAGATATAACAAATACTTTGAATCTGGATTCTTAAATTTTTAGATTTTTAAGAGAGTTCACAATAAACAAACTGTGAAAAAAAGGAAGCTCATCTAACTAGAAAGGCTTTTTATAGTAACAATAAACAGGAGAAACATCATAGAATAATTTCTATTGTATAGAATGAGATCTTCAAAGTGCTAAGAAAAAGTCTTTATCAACCTGAAATTTCATAGTCAGTTACATAATCATACAAATCTGACATTTCCGGACATAAAAAGAGTTAATTTCCTACTTAAGTAAAATAACTAATAAGTATATACCTCTGGAGAAAAAAATTAAACCAGAGAGAAGGATAGTATTATGATAAATAATTGTGATTAAAGAAATTGGTGATATAC
The DNA here is from genome assembly GCF_000164805.1 of Carlito syrichta. Classification (NCBI taxonomy): domain Eukaryota; kingdom Metazoa; phylum Chordata; class Mammalia; order Primates; family Tarsiidae; genus Carlito; species Carlito syrichta. Next base: position 198,232 of record NW_007248789.1, read on the forward strand.
TGGTAATTCCAAAGTAAGCATAGATGTACAAAAAGCATTAATTATTTTGGGAAAGAATGGTTGAAAACTAGGTAGAACTAAAATACTATGTGGTGATAGTACAGAAGATGAAACTTTCAAGGTTAAAGTTAAAAATGATAAATTTCTTGTGTTAGGAAGGAAAACAATAGAAGATTCACTAAAATGTAAATTTTCTTAAGCCAATATGCATGATAAATTTTTTAAAAAAATAACAAGCCCCTTTTCTCCCTAATGGGTAAAAGATTTAAACAGATACTTCACTAAAGAAAATATAAGGACAACAAAAAAGCACATGAGAAGAGACTTGATCATTAGCTATTAAGAAAGTGCAAATTGATATCATAATTAAGTATGACTATTTACCTATTAAAATGGCTAAAATGAAAAAGTCTGACCATGTCAAGTCTTGACAAGACTGTAGAAAAACTGGAACTCATAAACACTAATGGGAATATAAAATGGTACACTGCTTTGGTAAACAGTTTGGCAATTTCTTAAAAGCTAAACATGCACCTAAAATACATGCATGTTTATTGCAGCATTATTCACAGTAGCAAAACATGGAATCAACCAAGCTGCCCATTGAAAGAAGACTGAATAAAAAAAAATATGGTACATATACATGATGGAATATTATGCAGCTATAAAAAAGAGCAAAATTATGAACACAGCAACTTGGATGGGCTTAGAGTCTATAATACTGAGTAATCTATCACAAAAACAAAGAAGCAAGTATCACATGTTCTAACTTATAAGTGGATCTTGAACAACTATCATAATGCTATAAGAAAGGAATTGGCACTAGTGGGAAACTGCTGGGGGTGGGTGGGGACACACTTCATCAACAAGAATACCTGAATCATGAACATTGTATACCTAACCCTGAATTGTACCCAACATATTATAAATAAATAAATAAATAAATAAATAAATAAAATACTCCAGCAATTTCACTCCTAGGTAGTTACTGAAGAGAATAAGAAATATCTATTGATATCAGTACTTGTACATATTTATAGCAGTTTTATTTATAACAGTCTCAAAGTGGAAAAGCTACAAACATCTATCAACAGATAAGTGGTTAAATAAATTGTGGTATATTTACGCAAAGGAATATTACTCCACAATAAAGAGACATAAACTATTGGTACATAAAAAATGGATAATTCCATGTTTATATAACAAAGTTGAGTGACAGGAGTCAGAAACAAAAAGCTACCTATTATATGAGTCAATTTATATCCAACTCTAGGAAATGCAAACTAATCTATACTTGTAGAAATCACATGAGGATGGTTTGGGGATGTGGGGGAAAGGAAGAAAGAGAGGAAAGGTCACACATAAGAAAACTTTTGGGAGTGATGAATATGTTCATTTTCTTGCTTTTAATGTCATAGTTATATACATATGCAAAACCTATCAAACCACACTTGAAATATGTGCAGGTTATTATATGTTATATCTAAATAAAGATATTAAGCAACTTTTAATACTAAAAACATACGTGTTAAAACTTAAGAATGGTGGCATTCACTTCTGGCCCAGCATGCATGGACATGAAGCTCAGGTTGTCGTAACACAAAAATGATGTCTGCTTATAACCACTCCTAAACCTTGCTTTGGATGAGAGGATTAAGATGGCCAATGTGAGGCAGCTAGAATAAGTTTCTCCTGTGGAGTACACCAAGATAGAGTTTCCTCATCACCCAGTGAGGAATGAGACCAGCAGCATGCCCTATGACTCCTCAAAAAAGCAATAATAATTACGGAGTGCAAAGAAGAAAAAGATCCATCGACCTGGGCTGGAACTAGCCAAATTTTTGCCTGCACCACTACAATCCATTGGCAGCCTCCAGACATAGTGGGGTGGGGAAGGTGAATGAGGGAAATTCAGGAGTTCTGTCCTTCTGCTACAGACTTGGAGGCCCCCCTGGGTCTTGTGGGACTCTAGTCCCTCACAGGATACTGTCTTACCAACAGCCATGCCCTGTCACAGCCCATGTGGAGTGGTGCTGCATAAAAGTAAGCCTTGAACAGTGCTAGCCCTTATTTCCTAGGAACCCACTCCTCGCAGGCAGCACAGGTGCTTTCTAGCCAACCTGGGAGAACATGGGCCCCAAACTCTATAACTGCAGATAGTTCCTGGCTGGAGCAATTGCCAGAGAACACCTGAGGCCCTGAGATCAGCTGCATTTTGACATTCACAAGACAAATTGCCTGAGACCAAGTTGGGAAGTCAGATGAGACTTGTTACCATAACAAACCCTCCCACCTTGCACAACAATGTTACTCCAGTGGCCTGGGACCCCATCCTAATCCCCACTGGGGAGGTCAAAGGTATACTCTTGCAAGGTGCTCAAGCTCCTTCCCCCCACCCTCTATACTCCCCTCTAAGGCTCAACATAGACAGAGGACTTGTGTAATCTCCAGAGCCCCATCCTCCACCTGGGTTGGCTGGGCACTTCCTTGGAACAACACAGGCCAAGGAGAAAACCCATAGCCACCATCACGCTGGCTGTCTCCAATAAGTGCCAACTCCTGGCTGGAGGTCAACATTTTAGACCACTACATTGAATATAATGCCTCTGCTTCAAGGAAGGTCAGATCCCAAACCCCAGCTAACATCACTTTTTAAGCCACTCTAGCCACTCAAAATTCCATGAGCCGGTGCAGATATCCAGCATAGGATCACCACAATTGAGAAACTCACCACACCAAGGCTATATATAATCAAGAAACCCTACAGCATCTATGTCAGCCTCCTGCCAATCCCAGATAAGAAGAAAAAGTTTACCCACATGAAAAGGAACCTAGAAAAATAATTCTGACAATATGAAAAAACAGAGTTCTCCAACACCCCCAGAAGACTACACCTACTCTTCAGCAATAAACCCTAAACAAAATTAAATCTTTGAAATTCAAGACAGAATTATAAAATTGATCAACAAACTTCAAGAGAAAATTGAAAATCAACATAAAGAAATTAAAAAAAATATATTCAGGACATGAATGAAAAAATCTCCAAAGAGATAGATACCTTGAAAAAAAACCCTGAATTTCTGGAAATGAAAGAATCATTTAGGGAAGTACAAAATGTAGTGGAAAGTTTTAACAGTAGACCTGAGCAAGCAGAAGAAAGGATCTCAGAACTTGATGACAAGGCTTTTGAAATAACCCAACCAGACAACAATAAAGGAAAAAGGATCAAGAGAATGGAATAAAAAGTATCCAAGAAATGAAGGGTTATGCAAAGTGTCCAAACTGAAGAATCATAAACATTTTTGAGGAAGAAGAGAAAGCAACAGGTTTGGAAAACCTATTTGAGGAAATAATGCAGAAAAAAGTTTCTGACCTTGCCAGAGATCTAAACATCCAGATACAAGAGACCCCAATAAACCCCAGAAGATTCATTGCAGAAAGGTCATCCCCAAGGCATGTAATCATCCCCAAGGCATGTAATCACCCAGTTATTCAAAGTTAATGTGAAGGAAATAATTTTAAGAGCAGTGAGGTAAAAACATCAAATAACTTAAAAGGCAAACGTATCAGACTAACAGCAGGTTCTCAGAAGAAACCCTAAAAGTCAGAAGGGATTATGGTTTCATCTTCAATCTCCTCAAACGAATAACACTCAGCCAAGGATTTTGTATTCCAAGAAACTAAGATTTATAAATGAAGGCTAAATGAATTCTTCCCTAGCCAAGCAAATGCTGAGGGATTTGCCACCACAAGACTGGCTCTAAAATACTCAAAGGAGTTTTAAATACTTAAACAAAAGGTTGGAACATACCAGTAGTAAAATACTGAAAATAATAAAGCTCACAGACCTTATGGAACATCAACATGAGACAGAAAACAAACAACAAACAAAAAAAAAATTAAAAAAACAGATAACAACCAGTAGGATGAATGGAACAGTTCCTTACATATCATTATAAACTCTGAATGTACATGATCTCAATGTTACACTAAAAAGAAAGAAACTGACAGAATGAATAAAAACACATAACTCAAATATCCGTAGCCTTCAATAGACCCACTTAACTCACAAAGACTCCCATAGACTCAAGGTAAAGAGTTGGGGAAAGATATTTCGTATAGGTGGAAACCAAAAACGAGCAGGAATAGCCATTCTCGCAGCAGATAAAACAGACTTTAAGTTAACAACAGTAAAAATAGACAAAGATGGTTATTACATAATGATAAAGGGATCAATTCAACAAGAAGACATAACAATATTAAATATAGATGCATCTAACACCAGAACCCCCAACTTTATAAAAGAAATTCTACAACCTAAAAAATAGACAGTCATACAAATAACAGTGGGAGAATTCAACACTTCACTGACAGCAATAGTCAGATCATCAAGGCAGAAAGTCAACAAAGAAACATTGGAATTAAACCGAACTCTAGAGAAAATGGAACTAATAGACATCTATAGAACACTCCATCCTAAAACTACAGAATATACATTTTTTTCTCATTGTCATATGGAACTTTCTCCAAGATAGACCATATGATAGACCACAAATCAACTTTCAATAAATAAAAAAATAAAACCAAATAAAGCATCTTCTCAGACCACAGTGGAATAAAACTAGAAATTAACTCCAAGAAGAACTCACAAAAACCAAACAAAAACATGGAAATTAAACAATCTGCTCCTGAATGATCCTTAGGCCAACAAAGAAATCAAGATAGAAATTTAAAAATTCCTTGAAACAACTGAAAACAATTAAACAAGTTGTCAAAATCTCTGGGATACAACCAAAGGCTATGCTCAGAGAAAAATTTATAGCACTAAAGGCCTACATTAATAAAAGTAAAAGATCACATATCAACAAACTAACATCACACCTCAAGGAACTAGAAAATCATGAGCAAACCAAGCCCAACACTAGCAGAAGAAAATAAATAATAAAAATTAGAGCAGTACTAAATGAAACTGAAATAAAAACTACAAAGGATCAATAAAACAAAAAGTTGGTTTTTTGAAAAGATAAACAAAACTGATAGACTGCTATCTAGATAAGAAATGAAGAACAAGATTCAAATTAGCTCAATCAGAAATGAAAATGGAGATATTACAATTGATACAATGGAAATTCAAAAGATCATCCAAGATTATTATGAACACCTCTGTGTAAGCAAACTAGATATTCCAGAGAAAATGGATACATTCTTAGAATCATACAACACCCCACCTTTGAATCATGAAGAAATAGAAACCCTGAACAGACCCATAGGAGTAGTGAGGTTGAAGCAGTAATTAAGTCTCCCAACCACAACAAAAAAAGTCCAGGGACTGATGGGCTCACAGCTGAATTCTACCAGACCCTCAGAGAACTGGTGCCAATATTACTGAAGCCCTTCCACAAGATTGAAGAGGAGGGGATCCTTTCTAACTCATTCTATGAAGCCAGTATCACTGTAATACCAACGCCAGGAAAAAGACACAACAACAAAAAGGAAAACTACAGACCAATATCCCTTATAAACACAGATGCAAAAATCCTCAGCAAAATATTAGCAAACTAAATTCAACAGCACATTAAAAAAATAATACACCATGGCCAAGTCAGTTTTACCCCAGGGATGCAAGACCAAGAGTGGTTCAACACATGCAAGTCAAGAAACATGATTCACTACATAAACAGAATTAAAAATAAAAGTCATATGATCATTTCAATAGACACAGCAAAAGCATTTGATAAAATCCAGCATTTCTTCATGATAAAAACCCTCAGCAAAATAGGCATAGAGGGAACATTCCTCAAAATAATAAAAGCCATATATGACAAACCCACAGTCAATGAAATTCTGAGTGGAGAAAAGTTGCATGAATGAGTTCCCTCTCAGGACCGGGACAAGGAAAGAATGCCTTCACCACTCCTATTCAAAATATTATGGAAAACCTTAACCAGAGCAATCAGGCAAAAAAAAAAAAAAAAAAAAAAAAAAAAAAGAATCCAAATTGGAAAAGAAGAAATCAAACTATTTCTGTATGCCAATGATATGATCTTATACCTAGAATCCTAGAGTCCTCTAAGAGATTCTTGGCCTTGATAAATGAATTTAGTAATGTTTCAGGATACAAAATCAACACACACAAATCAGTAGTGGCCAAGCTGAGAATCAAATCAAGAACATAATTTTATTTGCAATAGCAATCAAAAAGCTAAAGATACCTTGGAATATATTTAACCCCAAAGGTGAAAGATCTACAAAGATAATTACAAAAAATTGATGGAAGAAATTGTAGAGGACACAAACAAATGAGGAAACGTTCCATGCTCATGAATTGTAAGAAACAGCATTGTTAAAATGACCATGTTTCCCAATGTAATCTACAGAGTCAATATAATTCCTATCAAACAACCAATATAATTTTTCACAGGATTAGAAAAAAATCCTAAAATTAATATGGTAAAAAAAGAGCCAGAATAGTCAAAGCAATCCTGAGCAAAAAGAACAAAGCTGGAGGCATCACATTACCTGAATTCAAATCATACTACAAGGCTGTAGTAACAAAACAACATGGTACTAGTACAAGAGCAGCTATGTGGACCAATGGAACAGAATAGAGAATCCAGAAATAAACCTAAATACCTACAACCAACTGATCCTTGACAAAGCAAACAAAAACATACACCAGGGAAAGGGAACCCTATTCCACAAATGGTGCTGGGAAAATTGGATAGCTACATGCAGAAAAATGAAACTTGATCTCTATCTCTCCCCATATAAAAAAATTAACTCAAGATGGAGTAAAGACTTAAATGTCATACCTGAAATCATAAAAATCCTAGAAGAATACCTAGGAAAAGCTCTTCTAGACTTTGGCCTAGGCAAAGAATTTATGGTTAAAACCCCAAAAGCAAATGCAACTAGAATAAAAATAAACAAGTGGAACTTAATTAAACTAAAAAAAAAGCTTCTGCATAGTGAAAGAACTAATCAACAGAGCAAATAAGCAACCTACAGAATGGGAGAAGATATTCACAAACTATACATCTGACAAAGGACTAATATCCAGAACCTGTAAAGAACTTAAACAGGTAACCCCTTCGGGTCCCCTCTCACTGTGGGAAGTTTTCTGTCCTCTCAATAAATCCTGCTTTCAAAAAAAGAAGAAGAAGAAAAAAAAAGACTACCTCGTTTAGTGGATTTTAGAATGGTCACTTATCCCTGGAGAAGTTTTTGCATAGGTGTGAACACATGGTTTTATTCACTTCTTGGGAATAAAATTCACATATCTACCGCATTTGGCAGAGCACTGTACACAAGCCCTTGAAGCCTAAGGATTACTCAGTAGTCAAAGTCCCTCTAATTTGATGTCAACCTTCTGAGTCTGATGTCATAAATGATAATTTGACATGTTTGTTTACCTGACTTTGCTTACATCTTTAATGTAAAAATTATACTTTGGGGCAATCTCCAGATTCAATGAAATAACCATTAATTTAAAATCGTTCTTCTCAGACCTGAATTACAACAAAGAATTCATATGA
>NW_007248789.1:205786-248864 GCF_000164805.1 Carlito syrichta
AGATATTCACAAACTATACATCTGACAAAGGACTATATCCAGAATCTGTAAAGAACTTAAACAGGTAACCCCTTCGGGTCCCCTCTCACTGTGGGAAGTTTTCTGTCCTCTCAATAAATCCTGCTTTCAAAAGAAGAAGAAGAAGAAAAAAAAAGAACGTAAACAAATTAGTATAAAAAAAGCAAATAAACCCATTGCAAAGTGGGCACATTACATCAACAGACATCTCTCAAAAGAAGATATACATTACTGCAGCACTATTTCACAATAGCAAAAACATGGAACCAACCTTGCTGCCCATTGAAACTGGACTGGATTTTTAAAAAAATGTGGTACATTATATATATAAAATGGAATATTACACAGCCATAAATAGGAACAAAATTACGGACTTTGCAGCAACTTGGATGGATTTAGAGTCTATAATACTCAGTGATCTCTCACAGAAGCAAAGAATTGAGTACCACATGTTCTCACTCGTAAGTGGAACATTTACCATACTATAAGAAAGGGATTTGTAGTAGCAGGATACTGACAGGGGAGGGAGAGGGGGCACAGCATTAATAAGGGTACCTGATCTCAAACCATGCAAAGTGGGGACCAAAAGGAGGCCCAAACTTTTCCTGTACAATGACCACTTTTATACCTAATCCTGAATTGTACACCACAAACTTAAAAATAAAAAAAGAGATATACAAATAACCAAAAAGAAAAAATGTTCAGTATTACTCATCATCAGGGAAATGCAAATTAAAACCACAAAGAGATACCACCTTACACAAGTCAGAATGGCCGTTATTAAAAAATAATAATTTTTAAAAATAGATGTTTGCATGGATGTGGGGAAAAGGGAACAACTTATACATTCTTGGTGGGACTGTAAATTAATACAATCACTATGAAAAATGATATGGAGATTTCTCAAAGAACTAGAAGTATGTCTACCATTTGGTTTAGCAATCCTACTACTAATTATCTACCCCAAAGAACAGAGATTGTTCTATAAAAAAGACACTTGCATCTGCAAGTTCACTGTGGCACAGTTTACCTTTGCAAAAGTGTGGAATCAACCTAAATGCCCATCAACTGATCACTGGATAATGAAAATGTGGTATATTAATGCTGTGGAATGCTACTCAACCAGAAAAAAAGAATGAAATAACATTTTTTGTTATCAATTTGTTTAAAATTGGAGAACATCATTCTAAGTGAATTAACTCAGGCACAGAAAACCAAACACCACATGTTCTCACTTATAAGTGGGGGCTTAACTGAGGAACTGCAAAGACATGGAAAATGGTGTAATGGACACTGTAGACTCAGAAAGGGGAGAGATAAGAGGTGGAAGGACAAAATATCACCTATCAGGTATAATGTGCATAGGTGGGGGGTGGAGTGGGACACTTAAAGCCCAGTTCAAAACTGCTTGTACCCCCAAAGTTATTGAAATAAATTAATAATTTTTTTATTTTAAAGATGTGAGGTACAATTTAGGATTAGGTGTACAAATGTTGATTATGCAGGTACCCTTGTTGAAGAGGTGTGCCCCTCCTTCCCTTAGCAGTTTATCTCAGCTGCCAATCCCACCCTCCCTCCCCTGACAGTTTCCCACTACTGTCAACCCCTTTCTTACAGTATTATGACAATTGTTCATGATCCACTTATGAGTGAGAATATATGGTACTTTGTTCTTTGTTTTTGTGATAGATCTAGTATGATAGACTCTAAATCCACCCAAGTTGCTGCGAAGTTCATATGTTTGTCCTTCTGTATGACTGCATAATATTCCATTGTGTATATGTACCACATTTTTTTTTTAATCAAGTTCAGCTTCGATGGGCAACATGGTTGGTTCCATGTTTTTGCAATTGTGAATAGAGCTGCAACAAACATACATGTGCAGGTATGCTTTTTGTAGAATTATTTGTGTTCCTCTAGGTATATTTCCAATAGGAGAACTGCTGGATCATATGGAAGGTCAATTTGTAGTTCTTATAGAAATTGTCACATTGTCTTCCAAAGAGGCTGCACTAGTTTGCATTCCCACCAGCAATGTAGACATGTTCCTTTTTCTCAGCATCCGCACCAGCATCTGCTGTTTTTTGTTTTATTAATGATGGTCATTCTTACTAGCGTTAGGTGGTATCTCAATGTGGTTTTGATTTTCATTTCTCTGATGATGAGTGAGGCTGAGCACTTTTTCAAGTGTCTGTTGGCTGCCTATATATCTTCTTTTGAGAAGTGTCTATTCATGTCTTTTGCCCACTTTTTAATGGGGCTTCCCCCCCTCCTTTTGGCACATTTGAGTTCCTTGTAGATCCTCGATGTTAGGCCTTTGTCAGATATACAGTTGACAAATATTTTTTCCATCCTGTGGGCTGTCTTCTTGTTCTCTTGATGGTTTCTTTGGCTTTGCAGAAGCTCATCAGTTTAATGAGGTTCAACTTGTCTATCTTATTTCTTATGGTATGGACACTTAGGGTTCTGATCAGGAATTGGTTGCCAGTTCCAATTTCCATAAGGGTGTCTCCTGCATTTTCTAAGATTCTTATAGTTTGAGGTTTTATGTGTAGGTCTTTGATCCATTTAGAGTTGATTTTTGTGTATGGTGAAAGTTAGGGGTCCTGTTTCAACCTTCTGCATGTCATCAGTCAGTTTTCCCAGCAGCATTTACTGAATAGGTTCTCCTTGCCCAATGGGTTGTTGTTGGAGGGTTTGTCAAAGGTGAGTTGATTGAGAAATTGAGACATGGCTTCTGGAATCTCTATCCTGTTCCATTGGGCTATATGCCTGTTCTCGTACCAATGCCTGGCTGTTTTGTTTACTGCAGGCTTATAGTAAAGTTTAAAGTCTGGAAATGTGATACCTTCTGCTTTGTTTCTTTTGCTAAGGATTGTTTTGGCTATGTGTGGTCATTTATGTTTCCATGTGAATGTATGCATGATCATTTCCAGGTCTGAGAAGAATGATGTTGGTAATTTAATGGGTATTGCGTTGACTATGTAGATTGCCTTTGGTAGGATGGAAGTTTTAACAATGTTGATTCATCCTATCCATGAGTATGGAATATTTTTCCATTTGTTTATGTCTTCTGGGATTTGTTTTAGCAGGGTTCTGTAGTACTCATTGTGAAGGTCTTTACTTCTCTGGTTAGGAAGATGCCAAGGCATTTCATTTTTTGTGTGGCTATTGTGGATGGAATTGTGCTTTTTATTTGGGTCTCTGCCTGCTTGTTGTTGGTGTATAAGAATGCAACTGTCTTTTCCACATTTATTTTGTACCCCGAGACTTTGCTAAAGTCTTTCATCGTGCAAAGAGGTTTTTGACAGATTCTCTTGGATTTTCAAGATATAGGATCATATCATCAGCAAAGAGGGATAACTTAACTTCCTCTTTTGCTATTAGGATACTCCTTATTTCCTTCTCTTGTCTAATTGCCCAAGGTAGGACTTCCAACACAATGTTGAACAAGAGGGGTGAGAGTGGGTAGCCTTGTCTTGTTCCAGCATCAGGGGAAATGTTCCCAGTTTATGTTCATTTAGCAATATGTTAGTTGTGGGTTTATCATAGTTGGCATTTACTATTTTGAGGTATATGCCTTCTATACCTGAGTGGTGGATTTTATCAAAAGTTTTTTCTGCATCTAATGATATAATCATGTGGTTCTTATTTTTACAACCGCTGATGTATTTAATTATATTTATGGTCTTGCAAATGTTGAAACAGCCCTGCATCCTGGGGATGAAGCCTACTTAGTCATGGTGGATGATTTTTGAGATGTGTTTTTGGATCTGATTTGCTAGAATCTTGTTGAGGATTTTTACATCTATGTTCATAAGGGATATTGGCCTGTAGTTCTCTTTTTTTTTTTGTTTATTCTTTACCCGGTTTGGGTATCAGTGTGATGTTAGCTTTGTAAAATGATTTGGGGAGAATTCCCTCTTTCTCAATCACCTGGATTACTTTCAATAGGATTGCTATCAGCTTCTTCTTGTACGTTTTGTCGAATTCTGCTGGAATGTCATCCAGTCCAGGACTTTTTGTTGTAGTAATTTTTTTTTTATGACGGAGTCTATTTCCTGGGTTGTTATTGGTCTAGTTAGTGTCTCAACATCTTGTTTCTACCTGGGAAGGTTGTGTGATGTCAGAAAGTCCTCCATTTCATTTAGGTTATCAAGTTTGTTTCCAAATAGGTGTACATAGTAATCTCTGATAATCTTTTGTATTTCTTCAGGGTCAGAAGTGATTTGATCTTTTGTATTTCTGATTGTGTTTATTTGGGCATTTTCTCTCTTCCCATCAATCTTTTTAATTCTGTCAAAGAACCAGTTTTTTGTTTTATTGATGTTTTCTATATTTTTGTCTTCTATGTCTTGCATTTGGGATCTTATTTTGGTGATTTGGATTCTTCTGTTAAAGTTGGAGTTTTGGTGATCTTCTCTTTCCAGCTCCCTTGGGTGATTTATTAGGCTCCCAACTTGTGATTTTTCCATTTTTTTGATGTGTGTTCATAGAGTTATAAATTCCCCTCTTAGAACTGATTTCATGGCATCCCAAAGGTTTTGGCATGATATTTCTTCATTTTCATTTGTTTCCAGGAATTGTTTAAATTCTATTTTGATTTCAGTGTTGACCCAGTAGTTGTTCAGCATCATGCTCTTTAGTGTCCATGTCTTTGTGGGCTTTGGGGAAATTTTGTTGGTGTTGATATTTATTTTTATTTCACTGTGGTCTGGGAAGGTGCATGGCAATATTTCAACCTTATGGAATTTGTTTATGCTTGATGTATGGCCACGGATATGATCAGTCTTGGAGTACATTCCATGTGGTGATGAGTAGAATGTATATTCTGTGGGTGTTGGGTGGAATAATCTGTAGGTATTTATTAAATGCATTTGGTCAAGTGTCAAGTTTAGGTTCTGGATCTCCTTGTTGATTTTTTGCCTCAATTATCCATCTAGGACTGTTAGTGGGGTATTCAAGTTCCCATCTATAATAGTGTTAGAGTCAATATCTTTTTTTAGTTTACTTAGTGGTTGCTTTATAAATGCTGGTGCTCCTGAGTTGAGTGCATATATGTTTAGGATTCAGATTTCTTATTGATGAATTAAACCTTGTATCATTATGCAGTGCCCTTTTGTATCTTTTAAAATTTTTGATAGCTTAGGGGTTGTTTTGTCTGATATTAAGATCATGACTCCTGCCTTTTTTTGTGATTCATTTGCCTGGAAATTTGTTTTCCATCCTTTAACTTTGTTTGGCTCTGTGTGCATCCTTGTGATGTTATGAGTTTCCTGGATGCAGCAAATAATTGGGTCATGCTTTCTTGGGACATGTGTCTTTTCAGTGGTGCACTTAGTCCATTCACATTCAGGGTGATTATTGAAATGTGATTGTTTATCTCTGTTATGAGGTTCTTATAAAGTTTTTTCTTTGTATGCTTGCTTTCTTTTGACTTTGGGGTTGATATATATGTTTGCTCAAGTTTCTTGTTGCATTGTATTATCTGTTGATTCTGTTCTCTGCTGTTCTCTTGGGAAGTGTGTGATCATTCTTTTTTTCCTTTGTTCTGTGCTTAATACCCTTTTAAGTGTCTCCTGTAGAGCTGGTCTGGCAGCTGCATAATCTTTTAGGGATTGGATGTCTGGGAAGGATTTTAGTTCTCCATCATTGATGAAGTTGAGCTTGACTGGGTAGGAAATTCTTGGTTGAAATGGTTTATCTTTGAGGACTTTGAATATTGGACTCCAGTCCCTTCTTGCTTGTATTGCTTCTACCAATAGGTCTGCTGCTATTCTGATTGTTTTTCCCTGGTAGGTATTCTGACCTTTCTATCTTGTTGCCTTTAGGACTTTTTCTTTTGTGCCTACTTTGTGTAGGCAAATTACTATGTGTCTTGGAGTTTTCTTTTCATTTGATATCTTGTGGAGGTTCTCTGTATCTCTTATGCTTGGTTGGTTACATCTCTGGTGAGATGGGGAAAGTTTTCTTGGATTACCACCCAGGATACTTGCTCCAAGTTGTTCTTCATTTCCCTTTCTTCTTCTGGGATATCAAACAGGTACAGGTTCAGCCTCTTGATATAATTGCACATCCCTTGTAGACTTTGTTCTTTCTTTCTGAGTATTCTTTCCATGTTTTTACAGATTAGGTGAATTCCATATTCTGGTCTTCAAGTTATGAGACTCTTTCTTCAGCTGTATTAATTCTGCTTTCCATGCTTGTCATCTTGTTATTTATTTCCTGATGATTTTTTGATCCCAAAATCTCTGTTACAAGTTCTTTCAGTGTTGCATCTTGTCTTTCTTGAGTCTTATTCACTCTCTCTATACATTCCCTATTCCCTGTCATATTCTGGGACCATTCATTGGTGACTTTCATCTTGGGGGCTCCAAGGTCTGATTTTTCGGGAGCTTTCTCTTTGTTACACTTGAAATTACCTACAGTCTTCCTTTAGTTTTTCCTGATTTGTGACAGATCTCTTGTTTTTCTCATTAGTTTTGTTATTCAGTGTCAGTGGGAGAAGCTTTCCCTTCTGATGTTTGTTCAGTCTTCTCTTCTTCCCTGATCCAGGCTCTGGATTTGTTCTATTTTGAAACAGGACTGTGTGTGGTAAACTTTGCTGTCTCTTGTAGTTTTGAAGGTCAAATAAGGTAGGAATGTGGCAGTAGGATTCATAAAGTACTTGGAATTTACAATATTCACTGATTGTGGTATGTGTTTCCTGAGACCTACTCCCCACCACTATTCTATGTGATGATGCAATGAGTATGTGTGTGTATCCCATGAGCCCAAGATACAGTGACAGCAATGAGAAGCACAGAGAAAAATAGAATGATATAAGATGGACAAGAATTTTAAAGAAGAAGGAGAAGAAGAAAACCCACAGAACAATGAAAGCAGAAACCAACACAAAAAACAATTGAACACACACAGAGACATACACATACACCCCAAAACAAACTGGAATGGCAACAAAGTGAAATGACACAAACAAGAAAACTTCAAGAAATCTAAACACAGACACAAGCCTAGCACAAAGTGAATGGAGAAGAAAAGCAGAAAGACTGGGGGAAAAAAAAGAAATTCAGATTGAACCCTCACACTTATATTGACACACACCTTAAACTAAAATAAATAAAAAATTTAAAAAACAGAAGGACAAAAGAGCAAAAGCAAACCACCAACAACAACAAAATTGAAAGATGAACACTCATTCATATACACACATTAAGAGAAAACAACAAACAAAAGAATAAATAAACAGCAAAAGGAAAAAAAAGAACAAAAATGGGGGATGCAGATCAAACCCTCATGTATACATTCATGCACAAAGGAAAAATATTTTTAAAATAGGTGAACTAACAGACAAAAATTTTTTTAAAATTAAAAAAAATTAAAAACAGACAAACAAAAAATCCCTGCCCTCTTTTTGTGGGTTCTGTGATTTTTTCTCTAGTCTGCTAGTTTCCACCTCTTGCATTTTTTTCTCCAGCATCTCGAGCAGGGAAGGAGGAGGGGCAGTGGAGGTTTATGTGGCTGCAGTCCTCCCCTCCCACTCACCACTGATCTCTTTGGCATTCTTCCTCATCCTTTTCTGGTCACACCCTTTGTCTCATGGCTGGATCAGGATAGGGGGTGGGGTTCCTGGGACTCCACACTCTTCAGGGCCCTCTGAAGTTTGTGCTTTCAGGATGTTCCCTGTGGGTCATGATCAACCCCTGAGTAGGTGATCTGTCAGTCACAGAGATCCGGTCTGTAGCTCTGTGGTGAGCACTTTCCTGCCCTGCCTTCAAGATAGTGGTCAGATGCCTCTCTTGTCCTCCCTGGTGGGACTCTGTCTTTGGGTTCCCTCCACAGCCCCTGCTGCCAGTGCTTGGCCAGGTGGTGTAATGGTGAGGGAAAGCCTGGAGCTGCCAGTCTCTCCTGTTACTGAGGTGAGGCAGAGCCTAAGGCGGTAGTCTCTCCCTGTTGCTTCTTCACGGGAAAACTTTTGTCTGACTAAAAAATAAAAAGTGGCACTTGGCTTCTGCGACCTAGGAAGAGCCAGGGACCAAGCAGTGAACCTGTAGCACCAGCTGTTGCACCAGGTGGGCCCTGGCCACTTATTCACAAGCCCCCACTTAGTCAATCTCTCTCAGAATGTTCTTCCCAGGAAGGGTCTTGTTGATTTTAAAAAAATGGCACTTGGCTTCTGTGTCCCAGTAATCACTAGGGTCCAACTCCAGCAGCTGTGGTACCAGCCACTGCTCCAGGAGAGCCCTGGCCACTAGCTCCCTAGTCCTCACTCACAAGCCCACTCACCAGTACATACACAAAATTTTCCACACACTCACTCACTCACAATGGGACTCGCATAGTCCGACTGTCTTGGCCTCCTTCAAATTAATAAATTTTTAAAAACCTTAAGAATGACCATACAGGAATAGAAATAGAATATATAGCTTTTAAATGAGTGGAGAAAGACTAAGGGAATGAATACGACTTGATGAATATAGGACAAGGGGAAAAACGTAGAAAAAAGCCTGTCTAAAAAGAAAAAGGTAAGATGGCATAAATGAAGATGGTATAAACCAAGGAACAGCAAACATTTTTGTAAAAAGTTAAGCAGGAAAAAAATGTTAGACTTTGCAGTCTATATGATCTCTATTCAGCTTCTCTACTGAACATAAAAGCATCCAATCCTAGACAACACATAGGTGATTGAGTGTGGCTGTGTTCTAATAAGACTTTATATTAAAAAAGAGGTGTTCAGACAGATTTGTCTCAAGGGCCATAATTGGTCAACTCTTGGTATATATAAGTCCAAATTTGTCAGTAATCATAATATAAATGGAACGACCTATTAACATTTTAAATTTTACCTATTAAAAAGGTGAATTAAAAATTCAGCCTTTTGCTCTTAACAAACTGAATGACGAAGATTGAAAGAAAAGGAATGAAATGATGTGCCAGTAACACAGTAAATAAATATATAGGAAGAACAGCAATCTAGCAATAACCAAAACTTGTAGACCCAGGCACTGTTGGAAGTGCTGAGCTCACACAGTTAGGAGGTGTCAAGCTGGAACCCAAGCTAAGATGTTTGTCTCCAAAGCCCATATTCTTAAATACCACTGTGTTTTGATTGCTTGACAAAACTGATTTTTAAGGGAAAAACACTTAGAGGTAAAGAAAGTGATTTTAAAGCTGGGCTCGGTGGCTCAGCCTATACCGCGCCTTTGGGAGGCTGAGGTGAGTGGATTGCCTGAGCCCGCGGGTTCGAGACCCGCCTGGGCAGCGAGACCTCATCTCTACAATAAATCAAAAAATCAGCAGGGCGTGGTAGTGCATGCCTGTAACACCGGCTACTGGGAAGGCTGAGGTGGAAGGATTGCTGGAGCCCAGCAGGTCGAGGCTGCGGTGGCCAGGAGCGGCCACTGCACTACAGTCTGGGTGACAGAGTGAGACTCCAACTCAAAAAAAAAGAAAGTGATTTTACTTAATCAAAAGAGAGAACATGTACCTAAACATGTAACAGCTCTGAGCTCATATGCATTTAATAACTTTGCTATACACACACACACACACACACACACACACACACACACACACACACACACACACTGACATGGAGAAATGAACTAACCCAGAATTATGGTTAGAAATTTCAACACACCTCTTCCAGATCATGCAGATAAAACATCGGGTAGAAATATATGTAGAAGATATATCAATGCAAATAACAGCCTTGATCTCATGTCTTGAAATTTGCTCACAATGTATAAGAAATATTTATTCTTTTCAATTACATATAGAACATTAATAAATTTATCAAACTAAGATTAACATAATAGAAAAAATGTAGTATTCTCATATGCTAGCAAAAACCAGTAAAAAATATGAGAGGATGATGATGATGATGATGATGATACCTTAATCAATCTGGCTCATGTTTTCAGTAAAACAATGAAGGACTTAGAAATAAATCTGAAAAAATATTTGAAGAGACATCATGGCATATTGGATAAGAACAAGCACTCTGGGACTAATTTGCCTGGCTTCAAATCCTGACTGCTATACTTTCTAGATGTGAGACCTTGAGAAAGCTAACTGATTTCTCTGTACTTAGTTTTCTCACCTTTAATATGACAATACAATGAGGGAAAATAACAGGTATATTTTCAAAGGATTATCGTGAAGCTTAGATGAATTAATTTTTGAAGTGCTTAGAATGGCGGTTAGTACATGCAAGTGTTAAATAAATACCTAAACATGAACAAAACTTATGCAGGAAATATTGAGGGACATAAAAGCAAACCTGAATCAAGGAAAGTTAGACCATGATTCAATAATATAAACATTCCAATTCTTTCCAAACTAGTAAATACATTCAAAGCAGTTTTAATCAGAATGTGACAAAAATTTTGTTTTATCTTGACAATGTGTTTAAAGTTCACATAGAAGAATAAATAATCAAGAAATCAAAACTTTTTTAAAGAATAAAGGATTAACAGGCTGTACAAATAAAATACTGTCATTTTAGCATGATATTAGTCTACAGAAATTGAATAGACAGCTTAGAAAGAGACCTAACCACACAAGACCATGCTATACTATAGAGATATTGTTACGAATATGTAGGAGAAATAATTCTTTTTTAGTGTACTCCAAACATTTTTGGCTATAATCTACAGAAATAAATATGCTTTATTCCATGTCCCAGCACCTTACCAAAGTATATGTATGTACATGTGCTCTGTGAGCAACATTGATATGAAATGGAGTCTGATGTTTTCTATGTTATTTCATTTTCTATAATATGGTAGCTAGAACTTACTAAATTTTTAAGTATCTTAATATATTGCAAATCTAAAGTCTGAAAAATACAAGATTTGCTATAAATATATAGGGAAAATTAGCTTTCTGTTTTGAAAAAAGTAAATAGATTTCCACCTCACACCATATTTCAAACAAAATTCATAGATTAAGTGGCTAAATATGAAAAATCCCTTAGATTAAAATATAAGATAAGATATTGATGGTATGATGGAAATGTTTATGTTACAAGATGACATATGATGAAGGAAAACATTATTTGGACAACTTTAATTTAAATCTTTGCTATTATCTCTAGATGACTAATAAAACATATTCATAGAATTAGTATTAAGAATATTAAATAATTCCTAAAAATCCAGAAGAAAAATATCTAACAGCTTAATGGGAAAATGACCAAAAGAGTTTGAGAGGCCAACAAAGACATGAAAAAGGCTCAAACTTCCTAGTAATCAGAGAAGCACAAGTTAAAACAATGAGATACTAGTTTGCAATAATCAGATTGACAAAAGCATAAGCCTGACAAGACCATGCTTTGGGAGGAGAAGAAATAAGAATTCTCACAATAGGCAATTGGAAGCAAAACTTTAAACACAGACAATAGAAACATACATCACTTCTGGATAGTGCTTGCCTGTGCTCAGGAAGGAGGTGGGGGATGTGGACAGTAAAGAGACTGCATTGCATTCTTTTACAAAATACCTGAATGAAGCAAATAAGACACACTGTCACTTGTTAATTATAAGTAGGAAGTACACTGATATTTGCTATTTTATTCTCTGTACTTTTCTTTAAATTAAAAATATTATAAGGAAACTATATGTAAAGGAACACTATTATCAAATTTACTTTGTTACTTAATTGAAGTCATGAGGCAATCAATGGCCATTAGCCACAATACAAATCCCCCACAGGCCTTATACCTGGACAAGTTGTGACCGAAGTCCTCAATCAGAGCAGTGGGCAGGGGGGTGATTCTAACAAGCACCCTTTCACCCAAGGTTGAGAACTATGTCTCTGTACTCTGTTTAGGTCTGTATAAGTTGTAGGGAGGACCTTCAGAATCGATGTCTAGTAAATCTCAGCCCCTTAAGAGTTCTTAAGTGGTGGGTTGAGGGCTCAGATTAGGGAGAGATGGGAGAGAATCACCTGGCGATTTGTTTTTTAAAAATGCACATGCAGCTGCCCATCAAAAGAGGACTGGATTAAAATAAATGTGGTATATATACATGATGGAATATTATGCAGTCATAAAGAAGAACAAAACCCTGAACTTCACAGCAACCTTGATGGACTTAATGTCTATACTACTGAGTGATCTTTCACAGAAACAAAGAATTGAATATCAAATGTTCTCACTCATAAGTGGACCTTGAACAGTTTCGTAATACTATAAAAGAATGATTGGTAGTAGGAGGAAAC
Source organism: Carlito syrichta (assembly GCF_000164805.1). Classification (NCBI taxonomy): domain Eukaryota; kingdom Metazoa; phylum Chordata; class Mammalia; order Primates; family Tarsiidae; genus Carlito; species Carlito syrichta. The sequence goes on from NW_007248789.1 coordinate 218,027, forward strand.
TGCCGGGTGGGGGTGAGTAGGCGGGATTGGCAGTAGTGAGAAACTGCCTAGGGAAGCGGGGGAATACCTCATTAACAAGGGTACCTGCATATTAAACATTTGTATGCCTAGCCCTGAATTGTACTCCACATCTTTAAAATAAAAAAATTAAAATAAAATAAATGCTCATGCAGATTGAGAACCAGCGCTCTAGGCTGACTTCCCAATTCTACTTTAATTTCATCACATTTCATTTGTCCACAATATCCAGTCATGGGGCATTTAAATCAAATCAACTTCAAATGGTGACTTCAGTTGGTAATTATTTATTGAAATATCTATTTTGTGCCGGGCACTGTAGTCACTTTTGGAGGTATAAAAATGAATAAGAAGCCAGTTGTCTCGAGGTGTTCATAGTCTATTTGAAAGGAAAGCTTAGTGCATAGAATAACTTATTTATTCTGTAGGTTAATTCATCAGGTTACTGTTTCAATCATGGACTGTTGGGGACGCATTTTGATTTTTTGTGACAGAGTGATGGTTGACAGTGTTATACGCATCATTTAGAGCAGTGGTCCCAACCTTCTTGGCATCAGGGAGCAGAGAGGGCCATCAGGATTAGATTCTCATAAGGAGCATGCAACCTAGATCCCTCACACGCACAGCTCACAATAGGGTTTACGCTTCAATGAGAATCTAATGTGGCCGCAGATCTGACAGAAGCTCTCCTCGCCCACTGCTCATCTCCTGCTGTGTGGCCTGCCTCCTAACAGGCCATGGACTGGTACCAGTCGGGGGCCTGAGGTTGTAGAACCCTGCTTTAGAGCGTCAGTAGTAAAATCAGCACTGCAGTCATGAAACCCTTGAATCCTTAGTGCAGTCTGCCCAGTTCAGAAAACCTAGAGGTAGGATGTTGCCTGCTAGAACTTTTCAGCATTTTTCTCAGAAAGTTTGAGTTTGGCTTGAAACAAATGTCTTTAGATGTTTTGGACTCCACCAGGGCTGCCGTGTTTAGGTGAGAAGTTTGTACATTGCATAGGGGCGTCAACTGAGAAAGCAAGAGGAAGCTGAAAGTCAGCCTAAGCAGCGCTCATTCGGCCCTCCAGGCCTGTGGCTACCTCTGCATGGAAGGGCACACCTGTCTAAGGTATCTGGCCATAAGGGGAATACCCTTTTTATAATTTGCATGAAGGTGACATATAAGTAGCAATTCCTCAATCCAGTACAACCCACAGAACTTATGTTTACTGCAGAGGTACCACTTGAAATACTAGGAACCATATGTTTATCCTAAGAAAGAAATGACTCAGAAAATATATTTATGAAACTTTAAAATGTTAGGACCAGAAAGGATTTTAGAAAACATAACATTGAACCATCTAATTTTCCCCTTGTAGAAGATGACTTTGAATTTTAGAACTTAGTGAAAAGATGGAGATCATTATACTTAACTTCCTTATTTCACCGATGAAGAATCAGTGCCCAGAGAGGGGAAGCAACTTTTCCAGAGGTCACAGTCACACAGATCTCCTAATTCCGAATCTGGATTCTTTCGTGTTTTTTTTTTTTTTTTACATTCATTGCTGAACTTCTAGTTAGTGACAGAGTGAATGGACTTCAGGCCATTGGTACCAGTCAAGCGGTATCAAAGTATTTTCTAACTCAAACCCAGGTGTCTTAGGCTCAGCCATTAAAACCCTATTTCTAGTCTTATCTTCTGGTGATGCTTGCAATCACAATTGCAATTGCAGTTGGGCAATTAGAGTATATTTCAGCCTTGTGAACTTCACCTCTGGAGAGCTCTGTTTAAGTAGTCGTTCTCCCCGCCCCTCAGATTTTTCTATACTCTGTTCCATTTTAAGTTAGGTGCAGGAACTGTGGTTGCTGTGACTGCACTTCCACATGTAATCCAGCGGCAAATATTGAGACCGATCACTTTCTCTCCTCCTATAATTCTTTCTCTGTGATCTAGGGGAAAGAGCAGAGGGAAACCAAACATCTCAGTCTTACTCTGTATCTGTGGCGTGTTATTTCCCTGGCGGTCAGCAATTGGTCATAGGCAGGGCTTGCATGGGAAGGTGATCCATGTTAAGGAGAGGGCTGTTCTGCTGGCAGCTGTAACAAGACTTTGTGCTCTCATTTCTTCCAGTTTCAGAGAACTCTGTCATTCCGTCCTCCTTCCCCAAGCTAATGGGACACGGATTAACATTCCTCTTCAAGTTGCTCTGTCTGACATGGATGATGCCACTGTCTGGCAACCTGACAAGATTTATATTTCCGAGTGGAATGTATGAGATGAGGGTTCTGATGAACTTCCTGGAGTCCTGGCTTTGTCGTATAGGGTGGTGACTTAGGCGAGTCACTTTATCCTGTCTGCATCTCAGTCTCTTCATGAATAAAATGGACATGATCATACCTGCTCTATCTTCCCTTACAAAACTCTTTACAAGATCAAATGTGGTAAGGGATGTGAAAGTGCTCACGGTGCCAGAAGGCTCTATAGTGTAAGTATTACTAGGTTGCTGGGAGAGAGGGCAGAGTGGGGACTTGAGTGGGATTGTCAGTTAAAAGGTCCTGAGGCCCTCTTGGGAATTCCTGGCAATGAGCTCTGGGGGCTGTGGTGGGAGGTGACTGGAAGGTGAGGAGTGGAGGGATGAGCTTGAGGGACTCCTACCAGGTGGACTGACAGTCTATGCAGCCTTAGCTTCCCACAAGCTCTCTAGGTATCGGCAGTATGGGACTATAACTCCTGATCATCTGGTACCCATGCTCAAAACTTTTCCCTCTACTTCTAAGGCCACTCGCATGGGATCTCTATTAAAAAGTAAAGGAGAAAAACGGGGTAGAAAACCTTTTGTAGACAGAGTGAAACTACAGAGAAACTCTTGATATGTCCAGTTGAGCATGGCCACACCTCTTTGTGGGACTCAAGAGATGGGCTGCAGGCTTTATTCTGTGCTGACCCTTCTGTTTGTGAATTTCAGACCACACGGTGCAGTATTTGCATGGTGTTTACTTGAACTTCTCCCTCAGTGGGGGCAGCCATGGGGGACTAAGAATGGAGGATGAGTGTGTATCTCTCCATGTCTTCAGATTTCAGAGTCAAAAATAAATACCCTGCAGAGTGCTTGCTTTACTGTGCAAACTTTCTTTAATTTTTGGTGTGATTCATCAAATGTTGACAGTAATAATAATTAGTTTTTACCATCATCCTTGGCATCATGCTGCTTCAGTGAATATTCCTGATAGGATGAAAAGGAAGAGTTCTATACAGAGAGGTCGGTATAAGAAGGAGCAGGTTAAAGATCTTAGAGTGCAGAGATGGAAGGAACCTTGGATAGCATTTCTTCTCACCTTTTCTCTCTCCTTCTAAGTGGTCCTCCGGACTCTTCCCAAGCATGTTCAGTGATTCATCAGTTACTGCATCTCAAATCAACCCATTCCATTTCCGGAAAATTGCAACTAGAAGAAAATAGTTTGTAGTGTTAAGCCGAAATTGCCTATATTTTCAATGTTTTTGGTCTTAGTTATATCTCAAAGTTATTATCTTTCTATTTAAACAGATCAGCCCTATATGATGCATACAAGTGACACTGTCAGAATAGTTCTACTGTTACCTACAGGGATTCAGAGTTTCAGGCATAATAGAAATTATAAAATTCCTCTAATGAGAAGTCTTGTATATACCTCAGGATCTACGATAGAGAAAGTTTCAGTGGAAACGAAAAGTGCTATGAACTTATGCATTAACCAGATAGATAGATATAGATTCCCTGTAGGTAACAGTGGAATCTGCAAAGGTGATAAAGAAGGGGAATTCCACATAGCAGCAGGATCTACAAATGCGTAATGTTTTTATAATCCTTAAGACAGTGTACAAAGGATCCATTTATTGCCCTCCTATTATGCCGGGTATCGTTCTGGTGCTGTGTCTACAGTGGAAAACACAATAGGCAAAATACCTGCCCTCCTGAAGCATACCTTCAAATGGGCACAAGACCAAAAATCAAATATGTAAACAGCTTGTTTTCAGAAAGAGGTAAACACTATGAAGAAAGAGAATAGGATAATGAGCTAGAAAGTAACTCTGAGCCGGGCTCGGTGGCTCAGCCTGTAATCCTGCGCCTTTGGGAGGCTGAGGTGAGTGGACTGCCTGAGCCCGCGGGTTCGAGACCCACCTGGGCAGCGAGACCTCATCTCTACAATAAATAAAAAAATCAGCCGGGCGTGGTGGTGCATGCCTGTAATTCCGGCTACTCAGAAGGCTGAGGCGGAAGGATCGCCGGAGCCCAGCAGGTCGAGGCTGCAGTGCCGGGAGCGGCCACTGCACTCCAGTCTGGGCGACAGAGTGAGACTCCAACTCAAAAAAAAAAAAAGTAACTCTGTGTTTATCTGTAATTTGGAAATAGTGAATCATGTCAGTATTTTTACTGAATTATTCTTTGGGGATATGGTTATGGTATCGTTTCTTTATCCAGAGCTAATAAACATATTCTACTTTTCTTTCTTTTTTGCTTTACATATACAGACATTTAATTAATTAGGAGTCTATTTTTATAATTGGTGTGAGGTAGAAATCTTGTTTTTCTCTGTAAAATAAACAAAATTCTCCAACAGAGCACGCTGAATAATACACCTCATTCTCATCTTATCACACACATATCTATCTATCTTTCTATCTATATCTATCTATCTGGTTAATGCATAAGTTCATAGCACCTTTCGCTTGTCCATGGAATGCAAATGTTGTATGTTGGTCAACTGGTCACAGTTCATCACATTTGCCAATTCTCGGGTTGACTGATGTGGATTAAAGCATTTTAATCACAAAGCCCGTTTGTCTTCCTGAATGTGGAGAATCACTCAGGTCAAAGTGACCCTTCTGGAATCAACAAAACCATTTTCTTGCCATGCTCTCCCCAATGGCATTCTCCCCATACACGGCACAAATGTTTTGAACCACCTCTGTTAGACTCAAACAGAAGAATATGTCAGAAGTGCTCTATTTTCCCCCTCTCCATCTTCTTTAGCTCACAAACAGCAATAACTTTCTTCAAATCTGCAAAATGCAAGGCGTATTCACAAGTAAAACCTTGTCACTCCAAATGACAAATGACAAGCAATAAGCTCCCAACACCACAGTGTTGCCATGCCAAAAATAACTGCTATAACCTTATGCATCAAATATATACATACATATATATATATAATATATATATATATATATATATATATATATATATATATCTCACAATCATGATTGTGAACTTTGTTCTGGTTGTTCATCCCTAAATTAGTATTGTAATTTTTTTTTTTTTTCGAGTTGGAGTCTCGCTCTGTCACCCAGACTGGAGTGCAGTGGCCGTTCTCGGCCACCGCAGCCTCAACCTGCTGGGCTCTAGCGATCCTTCCACCTCAGCCTTCCAAGTAGCTGGAACTACAGGCGCGCGCCACCATGCCCGGCTAATTTTTTTGATTTATTGTAGAGATGATGTCTCACCAATTTGCCCACGTGGGTCTTGAATCCGCGGGCTCAGGCAATCCACTCACCTCAGCCTCCCAAAGTGCTGGGATTACAGGCTGAGCCACCAAGCCCGGCTATGTAATGTTTTTAATGACCACAGCTTTGTTGTATATCTTACTATTTGATGGATATTTTTCTCTCTGTTTTATTCCTAACTTGTTTCAAGCTATCTGTGAATATCTTTGTGCCACATAAATTTTTCCCAAAACTCTACAGAGATTTTTACACTTAATGCTAGATTAATTTGGGAAAAAATGACGTTCTTACAATGTTTACCTGCTTCATAAATATTTATAGATCTTTCATGTCTAATAAAACCAAATATTCCTTTTAAATTAAAGCAATATGAATATAACATGAAGCAGAATGCAAGCTTGTCATAAATTTTAAGATAAGTCATGGGACTTCAAGGAACTTACAATGTAAGTTCCCACCAAGACCTCTCCTTTGGGAAATCTCTCTTTTTTTCCCTTGAGGTTTGGTTGGACAAGTTTTAGGAGCCCTGCCTTTATAAATTTTCTTGCAAAAGAACTGTCTCCTGTCTGAGTGGCTAAGTATGCAGGTATTGAAGTCAGATCAGGTGGGTTCAAATACCCAATCATTTATTAGCTGTGTAACCTTGAGCAAATGCTTCAGCCTCCTCAAATATAGTTTATAAGCAATTTTAAGCTATACTTGCTGTACGCTAGCACATGAAAATGTGTGTGTGTGTGTATGTGTGTGTGCACACGTGTGCATAAACATGTGTGAGTACCTGAAAATTAGAAACAGAAAGCAAAGATTTGCCCTATCAAACATCGAATGAGCCAGGCTCGGTGGCTCAGCCTGTAATCCCGTGCTTTGGGAGGCTGAGGTGGGTGAATTGCCTGAGCCCGCAGGTTCGAAACCGCCCAGTCAACTTGGCGAGAACTCATCTCTACAATAAATCAAAAAATCAGCCGGACATGGTAGCGCCTGGCTGTAATTCCGGCTACTTGAAAGGCTGAGGCGGAAGGATTGCCGGTGCCCAGTGAATCGAGGCTGCAGTGGCCGGGAGCGGCCACTGCACTCCAGTCTGGGTGACAGAGTGAGACTCCAACTCAAAAAAAAAAAAAAAATCAAATGACCTTTCTGAGGCAATTGCATTATAAAACTGTCTTTGTTACCGTAAAAAAGCATAGCTATTAAATAAATCAAATTCAGGAGCAAGGAGCATAGACAGTCTCAATAAACAAAGAACTGAATGGCGCTATCAAAGAATAAAATCGAGGCATCTGGTAGCAGAGAGAAGCTGATACAATATTAAGTATTTAATAGAAAGGAGATAAGGAGCTTTGCAGTGGGAATTAGGAAGGGGTTTGTTACTTAAGTAATTATGACCAGAGTGAAGTTGGGACCAGGAGGCCAGGAGAAAAACCCTACAGTTATTACTTAGCAGAGTTTTCACTTTTCTTGGCTTGGGGTGGGGGCAGAAGCACCCGGAAGGAAGGGTCAAAGAGTGTCGTATTATAAAGTGAAGCTGAAGTTGGGCAGGAAACCACAATGTCAAAGATGACATTTTCTTGACAGAATTGTTTGAGGTAACATCTTGAGCAAGTAACAATGCTGAAGGCGGTGAAAGGGACTGGTGAGGTAGCGAGCTGCTTCCTGCTGAATTACCTCAAAAGTGAGGGTCTCACTCTCATTAGGGAGCTGTGGTCCTCAGATATCTGAAGGAGAAGAAGTTGGCTGTGTTGTCCCTGAAACCTTGAATAAACATCCCGAGCTACATCAAATACTAGTCAGGAGCTGAAGTAAGAGGGAGAAGACTCAGTCTATGCTTGGAGATGAGCTTCATTTGAATTTTAAAATCGATAGTGATTTTTCTTGTTGTTAAAATGTGAGGACAATTTATCCCTAAAGTCTATTTATAAAACTCTTAATGAAATCATACTTTTTAATTTTAATTTTAGAATTGTGGGGCACAAGTAAGGATTTAATACATAAAAAAAAAAATTGGATGCAGGTGAAGTTTGGGTTTCTAACTGGTCCTCTCTTTCCCTGATAGTGGACCAGGTGTCCAGTGTGCTGCCACATACCCTACTCCCTCTCTCCCTCCCTTCCTCCCTCTCTCCCCTCCTCCCTACTCCCTCCCTTCCTTCCTCCCTCCCTTCCGCCCTCCCTCCCTCCCTGCCTCTCTCCCTTCCTCCCTCCCTTGCAGTGTCCAGTACTTGCCAATCCCACCTTTGTGCTTATGTGACCAGTGATTAGGACCTGCTTATGAGTGAGAAGATGAAGTATTCAGTTACGTGTTTTTGTGATAGTTCACTTAGTCTCTAGCTGCATCTGTGTTGCTGCAAAGGACATGATTTTGTTCTTATTTATGGCTGTGGATATTCCACCATTTATATGTACCACAATTTTTTTTAATCCAGTTCACTTTCAATGGGCATCTGGGTTGACTCCATGTCTTTTCTATTGTGAATAGTACTGCAGTAAACATGCATGTGCAGGTGTCTTTTTTGTAGTGATTTATGCTCCTCTGGGTATATTCTCAGAAGACAAATTACTAGATTATATGGAAGCTCAATTTTTAGTTCTTTGAGCAATTGCCATACTACCCTTTTAATGAAATCATATTTTTATTAAAAAATACAATTATTATGGGCTCTAGCAAGGTATTATTTATTATTTCTCTCTCATCAATACTAGAAAATATTTTAATTATAGATTGAGTTGCTAATATAATTAATTCCTAGTGGAAGTAATGAACCCCAAAGCATAAAGAATCAGCAATGTATAGCCAGTTTCCAGAGGACATGCATTTGTGAACCCAATTGTTAGAAGAATGGTAAATACATATGGCTGATGCACTGGGTATTACACAAATTGTTAAACTTTCCATGGGATCATTCCCATCAGCATAAAAGCTTAATATTATTTATGTCACGTAAAAATCAAAATAAACAAACAAAACAGCCTCTCTTGACCCCACTTCCACATTCAGCTACAGTTCATTTTCTCTTCAAGCCACTGTAGTGACACTTATAAGGCAACTGCAGTCTAAGACTATTCTCTCTTTAAAGAGTTGTCTATATTCGCTTTATCCAGTTCTTCACTAGGCCTTCTTGACCCCTCTTCAGTGAAGTTTTTGCTCCTACCAAGCCACTGAAACTTGTCCCCACATGGGCATCTGGGACTGCCATGTTGTTAAATCCAACTGTCGGAAAAAATTCTAAGTTCTTGTTGTTTGATGTATCCACAGCGCTTGACAAGTTGATTACTCTCTATTCCTCCCAACAGTCTCCTATTTGGGTTTCCAGGACAAAATCAGTTTTTCTCTGGCTTTCTAACTACTGCTCTCTTTCTCTTTTTAAAATAAAATTTATTTTAAAGATGTGTGGTACAATTTGGGTTAGGTATACAAGTAGACATTGTACAGGTAAAGTTTGGGCCTCCTTTTGGCCCCTGCTTTGCCTGGATTGAGATCAGGTACCCTTATTGATGTTTTGTAGACCCCTTCCACACTCCGGCAGTATCCCATTACTGCCAATCCCTTTCTTACAGTGTTATCCTGTTGTAGGTGGTATCTCAATGTGGTTTCTGCCCGTATATCCCATTACTGCCAATCCCTTCCAAACTCCGGCAGTATCCCATTACTGCCAATCCCTTTCTTATAGTGTTATGGTAAATGTTCAGGGTCCACTTATGAGTGATAACATGTGGTACTCTATTCTTTGTTTCTGTAATAGATCACTGAGTATTATAGATTCTAAATCCATCCAAGTGATGTGAAGTCCATATGTTTGTCCTTCTTTATGACTGCATAATATTCCATTGTATATATGTAACTCATTTTTAAAAAGTTCATTCCAGTTTCAATGGGCAGCATGGTTGGTTCCATGTTTTTGTTATTGTGAATAGTGCTGCAATAAACATGTGTGTGCAGGTATCTTTTTTGTAGAATGATTTGAGTTCCTCCAGGCATATTCCCAGTAGGGGGATTGCTAGGTCATTTGGAAGGTCGATTTCTAGTTCTTTTAGAAATCACATTGTTTTGCATAGAGGTTGCATTCCCACCAGCACTGTCTGTTGTTGTTTGTTTTATTAATGATGGCCACTCATACTGGGGCTAGGTGGTATCTCAATGTGGTTTTGATTTGCTTTTCTCTGATGATTAATGAGACTGAGCACTTTTTCATGTGTCTGTTGGCTGCCCGTATATATTCTTTTGAGAAGCATTTATTTTTGTCTTTTGTCCACTTTTTAATGGGGTTATTTGCTTTTTCCTTTCAGTTCATTTGATTACCTTGTAGATCTTGGATGTTAGGCCTTTGTCAGACATACAATTGGCAGATATTTTTTTCCCATTCTGTGGACTGCCACTCCATTCTTTTGATGGTTTCTTTTGCTTTGCAGGTGGTTTTCTGTTCAATGAGGTCCCAATTGTCTATCTTGTCTCTTATGACATGGACACTTGAGGTTTTGATCAGGAATTCATTGCCTACTCTGATTTCTGTAAGGTTATCTCCTGCATTTTCTCAGAGTCTTATAGTTTGGGGTTTTTGATCCATTCAGAGTTGATTTTTGTGTGTGGTGATAGGTAGGGGTCCTATTTCAATCTTCTGCATGTGGTCAGCTAGTTTTTCCAGCACCCTTGACCAAATAGGTTCTCTTGTCCCCAGTGGTTGTTGGTGTAGGTTTTGTCGAAGACGAGTTGGTTGAGAAATAAAGGTTTTGCTTCTGGAATCTCTATCCTGTTCCATTCGTTCACATGCCTGTTCTTGTACCGATACTAGGCTGTTTTGATTACTGTAGCCTTATAATAAAGTTTAAAGTCTGGAAGTGTGATACCTCCTGCTTTGCTTCTTTTGCTAAGGATTGTTTTGGCTATTTGTGGTCATTTATATTTCTCTAGACCTCAATTTTTTTCCTTCACAAATAGAGACAATGATATGTACTCCTCCTGCAAGTTGTTAAAAGTGATATGAAAGTTAAATATATGCACAATTGCATACTTCTTAATACCTTCACCACAAGAAAAATGACCTTATTAGAAAGAATAGTTTTTCTAGTGTTCATATAAGTTTTACCATGTATGCTTTTGTGACTATTACAGATATTTCTGTACATTATTGCCTGCGGGGGGGTAGAGATGGGACTAATACCTATAAGGGAACATGAGGACAGAAGAATATCATTTTAACATTAACATGAGGGAGAATCCTTAACTGACTCTGTCTAGATGCAGAACCACTAACAACAATAGCTAACTTTTACAATCTTTTCCATTTTTTAGAGGAAAAACTAAGGTTTCACTTAAGTGACTTGTCCAAGGTAATAAAGTAGGTTAGTGGTACAGCTAAGACTTTATTTCTGATTCCATGACTAACTCTTTTTGGAATATCTGATGTTCCTACATGGTCTGACAATTAAGTTTGCGAACTCATCCTAGAAAAAGTGCTACATACCTCTTTGCTGAATTTCACTGTGGTCATCTTCAAAGTACTCCCCTTGGGAAGCTATGCACTGACACTGGCACCTAGTCCAACTGTCAAAGCAATGTTGGAACTCTTTTTTGAATCGCCATCAAAACTGTCATTGCATTACACTTGATGTCCTGACTGTCATAAAAAATGTCTTCCTAGTATGGTGATTTTTGAAAGAACTAGAAATTGACCTTCCATATGGCCCAGCAATTCCCCTATTGGGAGTATAACTGGAAACTCAAATAATTCTACAAAAAAGATACCTGCACACATATTTTGTTGCAGCTTTATTCACAATAGCAAAAACATGGAACCAACCATGTTGCCCATCGGAGCTGGACTGGATAAAGAAAATGTTCACATATATACACTGGAATATTATGTAGCCATAAAGAAGGACGAATATATGGACTTCTCAGCAACTTAGATGGACTTGGAATTGATCATACTCAGTGATCTATCACCGAAACAAAGAACAGAGTACCATATGTTCTCACTTATAAGCGGATCTTGAACAATTATAATACTATAGGAAAAGGATTGGCAGTAGTGGGAAACTGTCAGGGGAGGGGGGTGGGATTGGCAGTTGAGGGAAACTGCTAGGGGAGGGGCATATCTCATCAATAAGGGTACTTGCATAATCAGTGTTTGTATACCTAACCCTGAATTACATTCCACATCTTCATAATAAAAAAAATAAAATAAATGAAATAAAAAAAAGAAAAAGGGCATAACTCAACCCAATTCAGTCACAGACTGAGGCCTGCAAGCCTACTATTTACTGAAACAATGATTTAGGTGTTCTGCCAAATAAATATAGGATGCTTATGACTTTTTAGAAAATGTCTTCCTTTTAATATTTCCTTTAGCTTCAGGTAAAGAAAAAAGTCAATGGGGCCAGATCAGGTGATTGGGGAGAGTGTTCCAATACAGTTATTTGTTTACTGGCTAAATACTCCCTCACAGACAGTGCTGTGTGAGCTGGTGCATTGTTGTGGTGCAAGAGCTCCTTTGGGACCATTTTTTGCACACACTTTCTCATGCCAAGATTTTCAGTTAAGATTTTCCTGTTTCTCTATTGATGCTTATTTGGTCTCCTATACTCTCACAGTCAGCTGATGATTTTGACACATAATTTGATGAATTTTTCACAATGTCTTTGTCAGTTTTGCTTGTTACTAGCCATTCTGACTTCTCTTCATCAGTGATGCTCTCTCCTCTCAGAAAAATGTCTAATCCATTTGTACACTGCTGTTTTCTTCATGACATTATCCCCATAAACTTGGACTAATATATCCCTAATTTCTCTTCCACTCTTGCCAGGTTTAACAAGAAATTTATTGCTTATTTGTTGTTCTAATTCAAGCGCCAACATTCTTGTGATGCCACACAAAAACATGCAACAACAATAATGATTGCCATTCAGCATGACACTGCCATACATTGACACAAGCACAGCTGTGAGACACTGATATATCAAACTTATGAAGCCTTACTGAGTTGTTTGTATGGTGCTCCTAATATAAGCACGGTGGCGAGTTCGTGAACTTAATTGTCAGACCCTGTATACTACTAATTTCATCAGTTGGGCGACAGCCTCACTACAGTTCACTTAACTAGTATCTATTCATTGCAATGCTGGTGTTTTGGCCAGAGTTTAAGCTTTCTCATCCTCCAACACACCTTCTCCTGTTTCTTCCAGAGGTCCTCTGGGGCCAGCAGAAAAATGCAGAAAAACCACACAGAAGTCTGAGCTCTATTTTACATTCTCTTTGGCACCCAGTGGGATGAAAACATGCTCATGTTTCATGAGTGCCCAGAGCAGAAACAGAACCTTAAGACAAGAAATGACAGTTCAGCAAGTTGTCTTCAAGGGGCAATTGTGTGCCTGACACTGGGGGAAGACAAGCAAGATTAGAGCACTAGCTTGGTAGGATGACCGACAGCCCCCACCCCGAATCCTCTTACCAAGTATCCGAACTAACTCCCACTCTGCTTAACGACTTCAGCAGTGGCTCTCCAGACACTTTGAGGTTAAAATTCACATGTGTTGGTTTAAAAGGAAACGTCCAACCTCCTCCTACCCTCGCTGTCTTATGCTCACCTCAATCCAACCTGCCCCATCACTGTCCATGGCTCTGATTCCTTCATCCTTTCTGTGTTGTTGGGTTTTTGCTTTGTCTAGAATACTGGGACATCTTTCTTTCCTTCTTTATCTGGCTAATCCCTACTCATCTTTTTGAGACTCCTCTGAAAGAACAATCCTCTGTGATTCCTTTTTTCCACTCCACCCTACCCATTAGGGATCAAGATACCCTTTCTCTGAGTCTCAGAAAACTCTTTACTTTTTTTCAATTACTGCATTATTACTTTATGTTGCAGTCATTTCCTTGATTACCTGCTGTCCCTAGAGCTATCACTGGGCATGGAATTGTTCATAATCATCAATAAAACATCTACTGTATGAAAGAGTGAAATCTGAGTGAATTTTCGTTAGATACGAGGGGATGACTGGCAGAGCCATTTTAATTGCTGGCTCAGCCTATGACTGGAAAGACAAAACTCAGCATGCAATGAGTATTCAGATGCATGACCTCAATGCTCATATCAGCCTTCAGGCCTCTCATGACCGTTGGGCTTGAAAGGAGGCTTTTATGGTTTCAAGGAGCATCCTAGCCATCCTGACACCAGGAAGGTGACAAGGATTCTCTCTCACAGAGTGGCACTATGAGATGTGTTCATGGCAGTGTTGGACAAAGGCCACATGGAAGCCACAGTTATTTTGAGGGCATGTGTGTATCAGAGAAGTTGCCTTTGCCATGTGTACCCTGCAGAAAACAGGACATAGAAAACACACCAAACTAAAGTGCTCTGACCCAGCACCACAGGGTGACGCTTCATGGTGAGAAAGTCCCAATGCGAGCCTTCTGTGTGGTGGGTGGACCAAAGATCAGTTTTTCCACTCATGCAGGCGCTCGCTCAGACCACTAGCTTTCTTGAACAGCCCACCCTGTACAGATGGTCCCTCCAGCCTGCTAGTTAGATAGCTGCACTGGTGGTCCCACACTCTGGGAAAGTCTCCAGCTCCGCAGAGGGGTTGAGAACCACAGAGTCCCCCACGGAAAGTCTAATGAGTAAGATTTTAAGTTAGTGAACAGCAAAGGGTGAGAAACTTGGGGGCTGAGGGCCAAGTCAGAGTTTTCCCCTCCTGCCTTAAGCCCTCCTCCACCCAACACTCTCAGAATAGAAACGACTCTCTCCTGCTCCACTGCCTGTCCCCACCTCACTTCGGGGTGGTCGACCACAAACCTTCTGTTCTGACTGACGGCGGAGAAGCCGCCAACCCTCCTGCTGTCAGGCACCAAACAGAGAAGATGCAGGGCAGACCAAACCAAGGAATAAACATCACTTTGATCTTTGGACCGAAGAGGGAACGAAGTTGAGAGGGAGTTCTGGAAAAGCACATTGGCTCCTGTAGGACTGTGTGTAAGCGGGAGAAAGAGGGGTTGATGATCTGGAAACTTCTCTTGGGAGGTCCTAGAGTAGGGGACCCAACTGTCCCCCATACCCCTGAGCCTGTCACTGACTTAACAACTGGCACCTGGTGGTCACTCAAAAGTGTTGACTACATCACTCAATAAAGGAAAGAAAGAATATGGAATTACCCTCAGAAGGTAGCTGAGTACTTGCCAGGTAGGGGGAACAGAGAAGAAATAGGTTTCATTTTGGATTTTTCCTCAGTGGTCAAGGAAGTAGCAGGGCTGCTCTGTTATTTCCTGTAATTAACAGCGAAGAGGCCACAGCGTGAAAAAATGTCTTGCTGCTGTGTGGATACAGCACTCAGAGGAGACGGTTCAATTCATGATGAAGCCCTGACTGGGGTGGGGGACGGCTTCTTCAAGAGCTGCTGGCCAGGGTATGGAGTAATAGTCTCATGGGCAGGAAAACTGCACTCACGTGGAGTAGACCACTCTAACCATGACTTGACTTGAGGGAAAGGCAGTCTAGGCAGAGGGAACAGCATGTGAGAAGGCCCTGAGGTATGAGAGAACAATGGCTTAGAAGTGACTTTGATGAGAAAGAAGCAATGAAACTTAGACAATGGTACTAGAAGTTCTGGACAAAGTGAGAAATGTAACAATTCTATGTTTGCTGGTTTGGTGGAATCATAGATTAATTATTATTATTTTTTTTTGAGTTGGAGTCTCACTCTGTCACCCAGACTGGAGTGCAGTGGCCGCTTGCGGCCACCGCAGCCTCGACCTGCTGGGCTCCGGCAATCCTTCCACCTCAGCCTTCCAAGTAGCTGGAATTACAGGCGCATGCTACCACACCTGGCTGATTTTTGATTTATTGTAGAGATGAGGTCTCGCCAAGTTGCCCGGGCACCAAGTTGCCCCTGGGCTCAGGCAATCCACTCACCTCAGCCTCGTCTGAGCCCAGCCCGGCTTATAGATTAATTTTTGAGAAGTACCTGAAGATCAGAGCTTGGGTTTAGGCTGAAATCTTCTGATACCACCTCCACTCGACCTCTGCATTCTATCTCTCTTTCACCCTAAATAAAATTACAGAAAGGATGCTGTCATCTTTGATTCTTTCTGGTATAACCAAATCTCCAGATTGCCTCAATCTTAGCAACAGAATGAAAGGAGGAGTTTGCTCTGTGGCTGTCTGTTACTTGCTGAATCTGAGTACCTCAATATGAGTTCCAGAATGTTCTTTCTTGGTCCTCCTTGTTTTTTAAAAATTTCTTTGTTTATTTTGTTGCTGATAAATTAGTTTTGTCAGACACCTATTGTCTGTCTACCTGGTTCCCCTTCCGGTTTTCTGAAAACTACCCCCTCCGCCATCGGATACAAATGCTTACAGCTGTTCTTCAGAGATTCAGATGGACCTAACAGATTCCAGTTTCTGTCTGGCTGGGACTTTGGACAGAGAACGTGGAAAACAGGTGGCATGATGCATTATATGGCCTCTCATGAGGTGAAGGAGGCTCTCCTGCCTTGAGGAACACGGGTGGAGAGCTGGGTGCTGGGGTCTCTGAACCACTCCCAGCCTGCGTCCAGATTGTTCTCTGGGCCTGGGCACATCTCTGCGCAATGAATCATGAGCTACCCTTAAATCCTGATGATAATCTTATTTCTATTTAAAGTAATTCCAGAGAGAGAGAGAGAGAGAGAGAGAGAGAGAGAGAGAGAGAGAGAGGATTATAACCGTGGAAGTAATAGTTAAAAGAGTTAAATGTTCTTTTCCAGAAGAAAAATGGGGCTGAAGATGAGTGAATCAGAGATACTTATTCTCATTATAAATCTGTGCCTTTAAGGGCTATTTGACATTTTAGAAATGTCACATATTAAAATGAATATCTTGAAGGATATGTAGCTAGGTTGATATGACATTCTTACTGATTTCTTCTAATCATTGTTTCTTTTTTTAATACAAATAACTGATTTACTAATGTGTTCTAGAAGCTGGTCATGTTGAACATCTGTTGTTTGGGACTATACGTCTTCACATCTGAAAATGGAGACAATGCTCACTTGCCTTCTGTCTCCCAGCATCCTTGCATTGCCCACGACTGCTCAGATCTCACCCATGTGTATACTGCTGCAGCATAGGCTGGCACACTGGCTTGAGGGAACACGAGGGCACACAGATCTTGAGGAAGAAGAAACAAGATGCAGCTCACACCCAGGTGGGCTGGGTGAGCTTACATTCATATTGTGGCCCAAATCCAGTCATGATTCAACCACCATGGGACCCAAACAGGCTGGCAAAGTAGTGTTGTGGGATCTGAATGAACTCAGCTTTGGAAGTCAGTCGTTTCACATCTCTGTGGTCTGAACATAGGGGTGGGACGAGGCTCTACATGGAGGGGTCTTCTGCTCAGAGGTGAGCTTTGACAGCAGCTGCAGAAAGCGTAGAGACAGCACCCTGGAAAGGTGGCCTGTTGGTGCAGCCCAGCGATGGCTGGGGCTCTTCTTCAGGAGTCAACAATATAAAAATGGAAACTAGCTCTAGGGAATGCAAGAAACTACCAGACTGAATTACCAGACGTTCTGGAGAACAAGGATCAGAGAGCTGTCAGGCAGGGGCTAGTCAGGATAGGGCCACAAGGACCATTTCCTGGGAACACCACTGTGGGCACCATCCCCATGGAGCACCCCCAACCCAGTGCAGGGAAATAGCAGTGACTGCCTTGCTGCTGGACTCTTGGTCTTGCCACACCCACGGATAATCTCTGGCTGTCCCCAAACCATTTGATCACTCTCTTTAGATCAGAATTCTATGGAGAAGCATCCACTTGAGTACATTTTCCTTGTCCAGGAGTTGGGGGAGAAGTGTGTATCTTCCTCCAGTTTCCTGAGTGGGAGGTAAGGTCTTGCTTCCCATCTATCTTGAATTTTGGTCCAGCAGGATCGGTGTGTGGACACTGGAAGCCCAGGCTCACTGTGTAGACATTTTAGTGATTAAATGTAAGACTGTGTCTATACAAGAGAAAATTAACGGTCCCAACTCGGGTGACATGGAAAGGACAGAGCCTGGGCCATTGAGACTGGGCTAACATAACGCATCTAGGTCCCGACTTAAGCTTTTGAAAAGGTCTGCTTCTCTCTTGCTATTTACCTTCTATCTTCAACTTCAGCTAGCTTTTAATTGTTTGCTCCGTTCTTGTCAACTTGAAAATTATTCCCCTTTCTAGAGAAAACAAAAGATGATAGAAACTAATTTACTCTGCTTTCTCTTTCCATCAACTAGGACGTATTTAAAAATCTAGAATGCTGTCTTACTTATGAGTGGACTCTAAAAAATTCATATGCAGATAAGATTATAATTGCTTACACTAGAAAGAGAACTAGAGTTTGCACGAGTGACACAATCTAACAGGAAAATGATATTCTCTGCCACTAGCAGATGGAAAGCTCGGTCCAAGTGAATCATAGCTTCATGAACTCAGAGTTGGAAGTAGGGCTGTCAAATTTAGCAAATAAAAATATGGAATGCCCAGTTCCATTTGGATTTCAGATGAACTACAAATAACTTTTAGTATATATATGTCCATGTAATATTTAGGATATACTTATGCTAAAAATTATTGTGGTTTATCTAAAATTCAGATGGAACTGGGATTCTGTATTTTATTTGGTACTGCCAAATACATTTCTTTTGAAATTTCTCTTGGTAGAGAAATACCCACTCCACATGCCACGTTCAAACTCCTCTTCTAAGAAGAGGCAACATATCATGTAAGAACAGAGTGTGCCTAGTCTGGATTCTGTGTTCAGATACCAAATCTGGAAAGCAAAAAAAGAAAAAGATAACTTGGTAAGTCAGGAAAAACTCTCATTCAGGTGTTCAGTCACTTAAGCAAAAGCAAGTGCTTTATTCTCCTTTTCTCTACTTATCTCCAACTGAAATAAGTTGGCAATTTTCCTCACATAACATGACTCTGAAATATTCTTTTAAGAACTTTCATTCTCAGGGACATAAGATTTTGCATAATATTAACATTATATTAATAACATCCACCAATATACAATGAGTACTTAATACAAGCCAGGAACTATTCTAAGTATTTTGCATATGTTAACTCATTTAATTATTGCAACAGCCCCATGTGGGCTCCATTTATGTAGATAATAAACTGAGGCACAAAGAGGCTAAGTGCATTAAGTAACTTGCGAAGGTCACAGTTAGTAAGTGATAAAACAATTATAAACATGGTAGTCTGGTTCCAGATCTTAACCATGACTGTAAATTATCACTTGGACAGAGATAGACAAGTAATCAAAATAATATTAAATTAAAAATAGTGTACACTGGATGTTCTGGGGTGTGAAACTCTATATTTGGTTCTATGACTTTAACAGACATCCAGATTTTAACTGCTGTGTTAAATGACTCCATAATGTGGCCTCTCCTACAAGCCCTGATGGCTTTTTCGTCACACCACCAGGGTAAGAAACTACTGAAGTAGATGAGTCAGTTTGCTAGACATTCTTCTCTGCAGTTTCTTCCCATTCATCCTAGATTATCTAGTAGAGCATATAAAGGACAGATAATCACTTTCCAGAAGGTGAAGATCAGTCTGCCTTCCTGAGATTCTCTTTGCTTTGGTCTAAACACCCCCAGCTTTTTCAACCATTCCTTTGAGCTGTCAGGAAGTTTCAGATCATGTTCAAGTTCTATGATTGTGTGTGGATATTATCTCCTTGGACATAAACCTGTCTGTAGAAACTTTCCTATTGTAAAATGTTAGTACAAATTTAAATAAAAAATTATGACCTTTTACAGGATACTGAAAAGAAATCTTCCTCCTGTGGGCCTTTGGAATGGAAATTATGCCCTTATGATTTCTTATGGTGATTCTGTGTCCACATTCCTTCCCATACCAATTCTTGGGAGTGAAACATAAAAATAACAAAAATAATTTTTTCTGTGTTTTAAACCTGCTACATTTTTTTGAGAGTTTAATGGTAGGGCTTTACAGTGGAAGAAAATCATTAACTCCTCATGTTCACCTCCTCCGTGCCAAATGAAGGTGGTGGAATTCTCTGTGGCATTAAAAATGATACAGTTCTATATGTGCAGACCTGGAATATACTCATGTTTTTATGTGAAAAGAAAACAGACCAAGGAACAATATATGTATACAGTTGATTCTCATTCTTTGACATCTTTCTCCCCTTTCTCAGGAAAATCTTGACACTGAACAGATTGGTTGAACTTCTACTTACAAATCCTGCATGAGAACTCATGGAGACATACAGAAGGATCAGATACACTGAGGCAAGAAACCTGGCTCACCTGCCTACCTACGTCAGCAAGGGCAGGCAGTGGTGGGGAAAGTTTGGTACATGTGACTAATTTGGCCTCAGAGGAACATCTGATGGGGGTGTGAGTCTATGGACTAATGGTTTTGAAAGTATTCTTTACCAGTAGTGATGAAATTTCACTATGGTTTTGGTTACTTTCAATAAACCACATAGACCCACTGTGGATTCCATTAATGTGATGCAGCTAACACTCAGCACAGTACATACTAGCAAGACCATGTATTCAGGGTAGTGTGCGTATGTATGTGTGCAATGATAGGAAAACAGCAGTGGTGTGATTTGCCTCCATATACTCTGTCTACAGTATCCCTGCCATTCTCTTAGGATGAACTAGGCTTCAGC
Source organism: Carlito syrichta (assembly GCF_000164805.1). Taxonomy (NCBI): domain Eukaryota; kingdom Metazoa; phylum Chordata; class Mammalia; order Primates; family Tarsiidae; genus Carlito; species Carlito syrichta. The sequence continues at coordinate 238,156 of NW_007248789.1, forward strand.
AACAGTGCCAGTGCTTTAGTAGGGCCATTTCTACCATGCTTTTGTGATATTTTACCAAAAACAACTCCAGACTTGTTTTTGTCCCTTTTCACTGAGGTGAATTCTGGTAATATAATTCTCATTCATGGAAACCAATGTATACCATTTAACCCAGCAGTTTTGCTTCTGGGAATTTGCCTAAAGAAATGTCAGCACAAACGCAAAGAGATATATAGGACAAGATAGTCACTGCAGTCTTGGTAGTACCCTCCTCCCACCAATGATCTAAATGGCTATCAATAAGAGATTAGTTCAATACATTTTACTACATGCTTTTAAGAAAATTCACTGTGGCTATTAAGAAAAGATACAGTTCTATATTTGCAGACCTGGAATATACTTATGTCTTTATGTGAAAAGAAAACAGGCCAAGGAAATATATATATATATAATATATATATAATATATATTATATATATTATATATATATTATATATATATATTTATTATTTTTTGATATCTTTACCTAACTTCACAGAAAGTAGTCTAGAAAGATAGACACCAAAATGCTGGGAATAATGATCTTTGGGTGGGAGAATTATAGGTGATTTCAGTTTGATTCTTTGTTGGTCTATTTTTCAAATAATTTTCTATAGTTAATATTTGTTAAACTGCTCATATAATAAAAGTATTTTTCATCAGAAATAAGTAGACCATATAACTATATCTTTGTTTTCAGAAATAGTACTTCTTCTTGAAGTCATCTACAACTAGAACAGATATGGTAAATTATTTCAACAATATCAAGTCTAAACATACAATTTATATGGATCCACCTTGGTCACAAGATATACTGATTTCTTCTTCTATTTGGATGTGACCCTACTATACAATTATTACTTTAAAATTATAGATCTGCTACTACTAAAAAAAATCATGCTTAAAGTCCTTGTATTGCCTTAAAATATTTAATTATTTTCTCTATTGTAGCCACTGTCCCTAAGCTGGTGCATTCACTCAAATGGAGAGCCTTACCTTATCTTCTAGGCACTCTGGGGTAAGAAGACCATCCTGTGTTTGGCAGACAGCAAATGTAAAAATAATTAATTGAGGTTCTACTATTATTTGTGAAATTTTTTTGATTGTCACTTTGACAAAATAATCTTATGAAGCAGAAATTATCACCATTTTCAGAAGAAAAACATTAGACAGGAGGTTTGGTTGATTCCTAGCTTCATATAGTTAGCCATTGAAAAAACCAAGACTTAGATTGAGGTCTTTTGACTTCAGGTTCATTTCTTTTCTCATTTCCATTTTGTCTTGAGAGGAATAATAAAGAACTAAATACATTTGGCAACTTCTCATCAAAGCATATCCATGCTGTCAATGGGAATCATTCTTTTGGTCTGAGTTCTTAGTTGTAAACCACAAACATGCTTTAGTCTGGAATAATTGCCAGATCATTGTGGAACAGCCTTCAGGTGAATCCTCACAGGACCTGTTAGAGGTGTAAACTTGAGTTTTGGATCCTGTGTGAGTCATACGCTCTAGGCCCTTGGAGCCTTCTGAAAACTCCATGACTACAAGGCAGTGTGGTATTGGTGAAGTAGCAGACAAAATGATCAGTGGAGAAAAAAACAGAAATAACAGAAACAGATCCCACAAAAACAGTCAACTAATCTTTGACATAAGAATAAATGCAATTCTTTAAAGAAAAAATAGTCTCTTCAACAAACATTTCTGAAATGACTGGACATCTAGATGCAAAAACAAACAAACAAACAAAAACTTGAAACAGACCTTATACCTCTCATAAAAATAAACTCAACATGGATCACAAACCTAAGTGTAAAATGCAAACCGATTAAACTTCTAGAAGATAACATCGGAGAAAATCTAGATGACTTTGGGATTGGCAATAGGTCTTTAGATGTGACACCAAATGCACTGTCCATGAAAGAAAAAGTTGATACATTTGACTTCGTTAAGATTAAAAACTTCCGTTCTAAGGAAGTCATAGTCAAGAGAATGAGAAGATGAGCCACACATATTGAGAGAAAATATTTTCAAAAGATGTATCTGATAAAGGATTTGTTACTCAGAATAAACAAGGAGCTCTTAAAGTTCAACAGTAAGAAAACAAATAGGCCAGGCTTGGTGGTTCAGCCTGTAATCCCAGCACTTTGGGAGGCTGAGGCGAGTGGATTGCCTGAGCCCGCGGGTTCGAGACTCGCCCGGGCAAATTGATGAGACCTTATCTCTACTTAAATAAAAAAAAAAATCAGCCGGGTATGGTAGTGTGTGCCTATAGTTCCAACCATTTGGAAGGCTGGGGCGGAAGGATCGCTGGAGCCCAGCAGGTCGAGGCTGTGGTGGCAGGGAGCGGCCACTGCACTCCAGTCTGGGTGACAGAGTGAGACCCCAACTCAAAAAAAAAAAAAAAAAAAAAAGACAAATAACCTGATTAAGCAACCAGGGCAAAAAATCTGAACAAATACCTCATCAAAGAAGATATACAGATGGCAAATAAGCCAGCGAAAAGATGCTCTGTCATACCTCATTGGGGAACTGCAAATTAAAATACAATGAGATACAATGAGATACCACTAACACCTTTAAAATGGATAAAATCCAAAACACTAGCTGCTGGTGAGAGTGTGGATCAAAAGTGAACATTCATTCATTGTTGGTAGGAATACAAAATGGTACAGCCACTTTGGAAGACAGTCTGGCAGTTTCTTATAAAGCTCAACATAGTCTTATCATATGATCCATCAGCTGAGTTCCTTAATATTTATCCAAAGGAGCTGAAAACTTATGTTGACACAAAAACCTACACATATATGTTCATAGCAGTTTTGTTCATAATTTCCAAAACTTGGAAGCAATCCAGATGTCCTTTAATAGTTGAATGGCTAAACTGTGGTACATCCATACAATTGAATATTATTCAGTGCTTAAAAAAAAAGAAGATATCTAAGCCATGAAAAACATGGAAGAAACTTAATGGTATATTACCAAGTAAAAGAAGCCAATCTGAAAAGGCAAAACTATAGAGGAAGTAAATTAAGATCAGCAGTTACTAGAGGCTTGGTGAGAGAGATGAATAGGTGGAGCATGTATGATCTTTAGGGCAATGAAACCATTTTGATCAATACCAAAAGGGGGGATCCATGTCATTATACATTTTCAAAACCCATAGAATGTATAGCACAAGGAGTAAGCCTGAATGTAAATCGGGGCTTTGGTTTATAATCATGTGTCAATGTAGTTTTGTCAGTTGTAACAAGTGCTCAATTTCGGTTAGGGATGTTGATAGTGTGCAAGGTTGTGAGTGTATGTGGGTGAGTGAGTATGTGGGGAATCTCTGTACTTTTTGCTCAGTTCTGCAGTGAACCTGAACTGCTCCTAAAGGGCAAGTCTATTAATTTAAAAACAAACTTCATGACTCTTGTCATCATAAAACTCTCGCCAAATATAAATTTTGTGTGGAGTCTTCTTCCTTCCCTTAGACCTCTTCCAAATCCAAGCTTATGGAGGTGGTTTGACTGGTTCGGTCTAAATCATATGCCAATGATAGGTTAAAAATGTGGTTCTGAATTCTTCCTTGGGGAAAAGGGCTATCATACGGGAATTTTCATAGACATGGGAGGCCAGACTGCCATCATTGTGACAAATGTCCCCTATAGACGCCAATTTGGAAAGGGGAAAAGAATTAATATCTTCTAACAATAAACTCCATTCCAGGCAAGAAATCCCAATAATTTACTCTTATTTCTCCACGAGAAGGAAAAAAAAACGTTTTCTCTATTTTGCTATTTACTTCCTTTAATTTCTATGTTCACTTTTGTGGGAGAGGCATTTCCTGCAGAAATGCCATAAGTGCACCTGTAATTTTTTTCAAACTGCTTCTGATATAGTAACTTCAAGGAACTGTTTCTAAAAGGGCTAGCATTTCCTCCGCTAACATTTTAATCACAAAATAAGTAAAGTTTGCACATTTATTAAACTTTTTTCATGTCTTTTACACAAAGGTAAATTGCTCTTAGCAAATTTATTTTCATTATCTGAGAAAACCCAGATGCTGGAGCAATAGTCAAAGATATTTTTATATGTTAAGTTAAGATTATCAACTGACCATACCAGTGAAAGAATAATTTCATTTTTGGCTTTTACAGTAAATTCAGAAATGAATGGATAGGAAAACAAAAATACAAGCATTAATGACATTCCTACAGTAGGAATAATATAAAAGACAAGAATAAAGGAGGAAGGAACAAGAACAGAAACAAGGGCAGGCAGTGGGAGGGCAGATGCTGGTACAGTTGTGAAGACTACCAATACTGCAGACTATTGGTTAAGAGAAGGATAACCATGATCACAAATAGTAACTCTTACAATGCAATGGTGAAAATGAAAGAAACTAGCCATCCTTCCACAAATCCCAAATAATCCTATTAAAAACGGGCAAAGGATATGAATAGACATTTTCCCCCAAAAGGCATACAAATGACTAACAGGTATATAAAAATATGCTCAATATTATTAACATCAGGGAAATTCAAATAAAAACCGGCTAGGATGCCTATGATTAAAAAAAAAGATACAATTGTTGACGAGAATGTAAAGAAATTGGAACACTTATACACTGTTGATGGAAATGTAAAATTGTGCATCTACTATGGAAAATAGTGCAAAGTTTCCCCCCCAAAATTAAGCAATTAAAAATAAAACTGCCATATGATTCAGCAGTCTTACTTTTGTATATATATCCAAAATAACTAACTCAGGATCTTGAAGCTATATCTGCACTCCCATGTTTGTTGCAGCATTATTCACAATAGACAAGATATGGGAATAAATTACCTGTTCAATGATGACTGAATGGACAAAGAAAATGTAGTATATACATACAATGGGGTTATGCAGTCATCAAAGAAAAAGAAATCCTGCCATAACTGGCAACATAGATGAACTTGGAGGACATTATGCTAAGTAAAATAAGCCAGTCACAGAAGGACAAATATTGCATGATTCCACTTACAGAAAGTATCTAAAATAGTACAACTCACAGCAGCAAAGGAGAAGTTGCTGTTTAACAGGTAGAAAGTTTCACTTATGCAACATGAATAAGTTCTAGAGATCTGCCGTGCAGCACTGTGCCTATCCTTAACAATACTGTATTTTGCATTTCAGTTTAAGTTTTTAAGAGGGTAGATCACATGTTAACTCTTCTTACCACAATAAAACAAACAAGGGCAACCCCTTTGGGGCCCCTCCCACTGTGGGAGATTTTCTGTCCTCTCGGTAAATCCTGCTTTCTCACCAAAATAAACAAATAAACAAATAAATAAAACAAAAACAACCAAGGATCATAGCAAGAAAAATTTAGAGAAGGAAAAGGTGAGTTGCAAACTCAGCCTAAATAGTTAAGGAGATTATAAAACTTTTCCAGGTATTAGAGGGAGGTTGGGATGAACACACAGCTTTACATTTATGACTCATCAAGATATCAAAATACCATATCATAAAAATGTGGGTGTCCACCACAGGTCTTTAAAGGAAGATACCAACCAGCACCTGGTGTTTTTTGAGCGTAACTCAAGTGGCTCAAGTAATGCCATTTACAGAATCGAAGGAATAGGAGTATCATGTGGATTTCCCACATTGCACTGCAGGTTATGAGTAACCGCACTTTAGGGTCTGTATTGGCCTGAGACTGAGGTGCAGAGAGGATTGGCAGAAGGTTCCACTTGTGGGGAATGGATGAAGACAGGGTGCAAGCACACATCCTCCACGTGAACTCTAACTTCTTCCTTTTCCAGAATGAGTGCTGTCTTGTTGAGTTGGAGAAACAAGCAAATAAATGCATTAAACTTATTCAGTATCTCACATTTTTGTTGATGGTGATCTTTCTTCTGACTTTTGCTGAGCTCTGCTGAGGGAGGTGACAGGACAGGCGTCTGTTTCATGACATTGCCCATAACTCTCACTTGTTTCCCCGTCATAGAAAGATGTTGTGTAGGCTATGCAATTTTAAAGATCTGTTCTACCCGTTATAACCTTTGACCCTTTTTCCTTATATTGTTTGTCATACTAGAACAATAGCAGTGCAAAGTAGCTAGCTCCAAGTTAAATTAAGCAGGGTTTCTGTTTTTAGTTCTCAGAAGAAAGAAGAAAAATGACAAGCTGATTAGTTTATATTCATTTATTCAATCAATAAACATTTCTTGGATTTGGACATTATAGGTACTGAGGATTCAGTATAAATAAAGTCTTCAATCTCATGGGTATTACATCCTAGTAGGGAGAGAACAACACAACACAAAATGCCATGTGTTGATGCTAAGAGCTATGACTTACAATAAAGAAGGTTATAAGAAACTTTAGGCCTGTTTTGGGCTGCTGTTTTACATGGAGTAGTAAGAGCGGGCTTCTGACAAGGCAATATTTGATTAATTCATTTTTCACAATTAACTTTGGGGACCCATTCCTATTCAGCCCAATATCATACACCCTTTAAGATAATGCATGCACTTTAAGAATTATTCTAGGTTCTGCACAATAGGTTATTGGCCTAAAACTAAAGTATTATTGGCCTAAAACTAAAGATGAGGCACTAAAACTAAGTAAGCCTCACCATCAATAATTCATTTTTAAAAATTCTCCTCTACTAGAAAAATATTGGAAAATCTTCAATAAAGATTAAAATGTTAAAAATCATTTTAGTTAACTTGAAAATTAGGTAATCATAACACACATGTCCTCTTATTCTGCAATAAAGAGGTCTTGTGTTTGGGGTAGATCCTCTCCTTGGGAAGATGGAAATGTCTTCCAGCTTGAGGTCCAAGGTGGGCATGACGTATGTACTTCTTCCTCCTGATATTTCAACTGTGGAGAGGGGCCAGGCATGGCAAATCAGAGAACCGTAAGCTTGCTTGGCTTATTCCCTAAAAATCAATCCTTATTCTTCATAAAAATAAAATCATAACGTCTGATGGAAGCCACATGCTGCTCGTTTGTCACCAGATTTTTGCAGAGGCAGCTCCAGTTTCAGAGACTTTGTTGGATTCAGGGTCTGTCTTTTGATTATAATTACTATCATTTATTGGTTCCCTCCTACAGTTGAGCCGTGTTGCATGTTCTGTTCTTAACTCTGCTGTCTGTGAGGCAGGAATGATTTTGATTCTTCTTCATACAATGCATCTCATAGTGGCTGAGCTGGGATGAAGATCTGAGTTTTCAGCTCATGGTTCCTTGTACCAGGTGTGGCTTCTCAGAGGAAGGCTGCTTAGAGTAACTGCTGGTCACTAGCGTTGGGCCTCAGGTCCCAGCTGCTGCATGTCTCTTTGGCAGGCAGATTGTGATTGACTTCCTACTTAGGGAATTAATACATGTTTTGCATCCTGTGCTACGGAGGATTTTAAGTTTATGGCAGACTCTGTGGCCAAAATGATAGTCATCTGAAAAACACAAACAAAAACAAAACAAAACTCTTCTGTTTGCTAATTTTAATTTCCTGACAGAGTGACTGACAAGACATCATAGGGAGTGGGTGCCTTTCTTTTTCCCACCATAGCCTTCCCCGGAGCGTTGTTTACTTTGACTCATCTCCTGTTCTCAGATGCCCCATTGATCTGTGAACAATGAGCAATGTAACCTGAACTATTTTAAAACAACTTCTGTGTAGTGGCACTTCTGTATAGTGGTCAACATGCAGCATTTCCTCTGTTACCTTGAGGTGGTGGGTCCCTGGTCCTGAGTGATACATACCTAAATAGTACAGAGTAGGGGTTTTCAACCTTCTGATAACCACAGACATTTTTAGAAATTCCTGTGAGTTTTCTTCTGATGGCTCTGCACCTTTTATCCAGAAACAAAGGAGAATATGAACCCACCTGATGAGAAAATGCCCTCGTATTAATACCACACTTTCTCTAAAAAAGAATACGCAAATAAAATAACTAATATATGATGTACAGACTTGAAATGCAAGAAGCTATTCTCATTCTCCCAGCATAACCACGAGTTTGGTAACTTCCTGGGGGAATTCTCTATTGTGAATGTTTTGGTACACTTCTTTAGTCTTTATTTTCTTTCTTTGTATTTTACACAGTTGATATCCTATTGAAAAGAAACTGAGTTGAATAATAAATACAAAGGTCCGCCGGGCTCAGTGGCTCAGCCTGTAATCCTGCGCCTTTGGGAGGATGAGGTGAGTGGATTGCCTGAGCCCGCGGGTTCGAGACCCGCATGAGCAGGTGAGACCTCATCTCTACAATAAATCAAAAAATTAGCCGGGCGTGGTAGTACGCGCCTGTAGCTCCAGCTACTTGGAAGGCTGAGGCGGAAGGATCGCCGGAGCCCAGCAGGTCGAGGCTGCGGTGGCCGGGAGCGGCCACTGCACTCCAGTCTGGGTGACAGAGTGAGACTTCAACTCAAAAAAAAATTAAAAAATAAAAATAAATACAAAGGTCTGACCCAGAGTTTGGCAAATTTTTTCTGTATAGGATCAGATGGCAAATATTTTAGGCTTTGAAAATCATACAACAAATCAACTTTGCTGTTGTAGTGTATAAGCAGTCATAGTTAATATGCAAGTGAATGGACCTTGCTGTGTTCTAATAAAACTTTATTTACAAAAACAGGAGGTAGATGTACTGTGCTGATTCTTGTGCTATGCTATTAATATGAACTTATAATGTAATATGAGGGGAATCCCCCAAAACAGAATTTACTTATTAAAAAATTGTATATTCTTACATGCCTAAACTTCAGTCACCTTCAGGGTACTCTTCGTTTGGTGCAAGACACCTATTGAGATACTTTTTTCACTGTTTAAAGTGGTTTTTGATCTGGCTAGTTTTGATGCCTTTTAGAGTTTCTGCCATTTTTTGGTTTCAAATCTTCCATATCAGCAAAATTTTTTCCTTTGAGGACTTTTTTTCATATGGGGGAACAATAACAAAAAGTTGCTTGGGGCAAGAAAGGGTGGGGCATGGGGATTATGACATTTTTGGTTCAAAAACTGCTGAACACTCAGTGCAGTGTGGGCAGGTGCGTTGTCATGGTGGAAGAACCAGCCACCTGTTTGCCATAACTTGGGACATTTCTTCCACAAATCATGATGCAACCTTCTCAAAACTTCCAGATAAAAACTTTGACAGTTTGATCTGGAGGAACAAATTCTGAGGTACTATAAGGGACCCACACTCCAAAAGATAATTCATTTTTGAGGGATCCCCCTCGTATCTATTAGTTATGGGTATTTATCCACCACAGTTCATTAGAATTCACTAATTTAAACAAACCCAGTGACTCAAGTTATTAAATATAACTTTGCAGATTTGACTGGCATTACTTGAAGTCCATAGCAATGAAATAGCTATTTTATCTTTTTTCTCTACAATTCTTGATTTTTTTTTTTTTTTGGAGAAAAAAATTCTCTTTGCACAGTATCTCGTGCAAAAATAAAAAGAAATAATGTAAAAGTTATTTGCTATTTGCAATTTCTGAAACGAAATGGCATCAGTTATTGTTTTAAGTGGTTACTCAATAAGGTTAAATATTTTTTCTACACTGTGAGAAAAATAAGAGTACAGTTATATATTTCTTGGTGTTGGAAAACAAGCAGAAGCAGAATAACAATCATGAAAAAAGTACCACAGAGCCAGGGTTTTCCTTAGGCTGGGGAATTCCTCTGAAGAATGCATTATCAGCTGAATTTCTACCTTGTAGCAAGCTCTCTGTCAACACCTGTGTTGGATTCATCATCCAAATATCTCCATTCCTTTTTGCAGGCCCTTGTTTAACACTTCACCTCATCACATATGCACTTTTAGGACAGAAACCACACTCCAGATTAGTGTTTCTGAAATGGGTCTCCAGAAGTCTTTCATTTAAAAGGGCTCTGTAGTTTTAAACAAAATAGTTTAGGAAAGGTTAGGCAAACTTGACCACAAGGACTTCTCAGAGGCTTTAACATGGTGATATGTACCACAAATTAATAATACACAACATTTCCCAGTTTTTTTTTTTTTTTTTTTTCCAATGGATTGAACTTTTTTTTTTTTTTTTTTTTTAATAATTAATCAGTATTTTTATTATAGTTTTGTGGGGTACAGTTAAGGGTTAGGTGTACAATTACGTTTCATTCAGACACCCTGTTGATAAGAGGTGTTTTCCCAGCCCCAGACAGATATTTGCTACTGTTAATCCCCTCCCCCTCCCCCCCACAGTTTCCCAGTACCGTCAGTCATTTTCTTATAGTATTACATTGGATGTTCAAGGTCCATTATATGAGTGAGAACATGTGATATTCTGATCTTTGTTTCTGTGTGAGGTCACTCAGTATTATAGACTCTAGTTCCATCCAGGTTGCTGCGAAATTCATGATTTTGTTCTTTTTTATGGCTGCGTAGTATTCCATCGTGTATATGTACCACATTTTTTTAATCCAGTCCTCTTTTGATGGGCAGCATGGTTGTTTCCAGGTTCTTGCTATTGTGAACAATGCTGCAATAAACATACGTGTGCAGGTATCTTTTTTATAGAGTGATTTGTGTTCTTCAGGGTATATTCCCAGTAGGGGGATTGCAGGGTCATATGGAAGGTCAATTTTTAGAGCTTTTAGGAATCGCCACACTGCTTTCCACAGAGGTTGCACTAGTTTACACTCCCACCAGCAGTGTAGAAGTGTTCCCTTTTCACCACACCCTCTCCAGCAGCTG
>NW_007248790.1:0-394 GCF_000164805.1 Carlito syrichta
GAACCATTTCCCCTGAAAACGGGAACAAGACAAGGATGCCCACTCTCACCCCTCCTGTTCAACATAATATTGGAAGTCCTGGTCGGACAATCAGAGAAGAGAAGGCAATCAGGGGTATCCAAATAGGAAAAGAGGAAGTCAAGTTATCTCTCGTTGCAGATGACATGATTGTGTACCTTGAAAACCCAAGAGAATCTGTCAAAAACCTCCTTACACAGAGACTTTGGCAAAGTCTCAGGACATAAAATAAATGTGCAAAAGACAATCTCAGTTCTTTACACCAATAATAAACAAACAGAAACTCAAATAAAAACCACAATCCCATTCACAATAACCACAAAAAAAATGAAATACCTTGGCATCTTTCTAACCAGAAACGTGAAAGACCTTTACA
>NW_007248790.1:1642-13551 GCF_000164805.1 Carlito syrichta
CCTGCAATCCCCCTACTGGGAATATACCCTGAAGAACTCAAATCACTCTATAAAAAAGATACCTGCACATGTATGTTTATCACAGCACTGTTCACAGTAGCAAGAACCTGGAAGCAACCATCCTATCCATCAAAAGAGGACTGGATTTAAAAAATGTGGTACATATACACGATGGAATACTACGCAGCCATAAAAGAAACAAAATCATGAATTTCACAGCAACCTGGATGGAACTAGAGTCTATAATACTGAGTGACCTCTCACAGAAACAAAGATCTGAGTATCACATGTTCTCACTCATATAGTGGACCTTGAACATCCAACGTAATACTATAAGAAAATGACTGACAGTGGTGGGAAACTATGGGGGTGGGAGGGGAGGGGAGATGGGATTAATGGTAGTAAATATCTGTCTGGGGACGGGGAGACACCTCTTATCAACAAGGGTGCCTGAAGGGAGCCTATTTGTATACCTAACCTTTAACTGTACCCCACAATATCATTTAAAAAAATTGATTAAAAGAAAAAAAAGAAACTGCAGTTTGGCTAGGATAGATAAGAACTGTTTACCTCTGTTCTATGTGACATCTGCTAGAGATAGAAAGTCCAAAATGATTTTGCTCCTATTTCTGCCTTATCTGGGAAGGCCGGAACAGCTGAAGGTTGCCTAGGCATCTCCACATGGCTAGGTTGGGCTTTGACAAAGACTCTCTTCTTGATCAAAAACATTAGACAGCCTCTTCTGAACCTTCTTCTCAACTAGGCCCTGACCTTGGCCCCAGTCTTCCCTTTGACCTGCCTAGTCCAACTCAGTCTTAGCAAGAGTCCTGCTAAGTTCAGTGAGTTCCCCTACACATGATATCCAATCAAATTCCTCATTCCCCACCTTTGATGTGGAAGCTCTTGGCCTGACTACAGCAAGAATCTGTTAAGTCAGGTTAGCAAGAATTCTCCTATTTCCTCTGAGTAATATTCTGTCCACTGACCCCTTTGACTATAAAGCTTCAGCTATCTTTGCTGCATTCAAAGTTGAGCTTGATCTCTCTCCCTGTTGCAGTACCCTTATTGCAAATCATGAATAAAGGTGTCATCACCATTTTAACAAGTTTCCTGCAGATGGCAAAGTAGAAGGTGCTAGGCATTTTTTTTTTTTTTTTAGTTGGAGTCTCACTTTGTCACCCAGGCTGGAGTGCAGTGGCATGCTTACAGCCACCACAGCCTTGACCTGCTGGACTCAGGCTATTCTTCCACCTCAGCCTTCCAAGTAATTGGTACTACAGGCATAAGTCACCATGCCCAGCTAATTTTTTTATTTATTGTAGAGACGAGGTCTCACCAAGTTGCCCAGGCTGGTCTCGAACACCTGGGCTCAGGCAGTCCTCTCACTACGGCCTCCCAATGTGCTAGGATGACAGGCTTGAACCTGGCTGCTAGGCTTTTTTAATGCCCTGGTCTTGGAAGTTCCAGAATATTATTTTCTCCACATGCTATTGGTCAAAGCAGTCGCAGGACCAGCTCAGATTCAAAGGTGGCAATAGATTTATATTGCAAAAAAGCATGTGAAATGGGAGATATTGTGCCGTTTTGGAAATATGATCTACCATTCTGTCAGGAGTCAATTTCTACAGAATACTGAGAATTTACCCTAAGATACAAAGTTAAGTAGATCAACTTGACCTAATGACAAAACTTTCACAGTCATTAGTTTTGAGTTGGTGGGGGTCTCACCTTGTCACCCAGGCTGGAGTGCTGTGGCATGACCAAGGTTCACTGCAGTCTCGACCTCCTGGGCTCAGGTTATCCTCCTGCCTCAGTCTCCTGAGTAGCTGAGACTGCAGGCACATGCCATCATGTCCGGCTAATTAAAAAAAAATTTTTTTTTGTAGAGACAGGTCTCGCTGTGTTGCCCCGGCAGGTCTCAAACTCCTGGGCTCCTCAGCCTACAGCAAGAATCTGTTAAGTCACATTAGCAAGAATCATGAAGATTTGTTTATGTTCCACATTCAGCCCCTCTTGGATTCATATCTGTATTCTGAGTTGGGAGAATACACCATAAGTAAAATCTGTTTTATTAAAACTGTTTCATTAAAAATCCTTTAGGACATTTGAACAGAAGCCATATTGCTTTGGTAATCTTATGGGAAAATGTTAATACCAAAGTTGATAACAAGGGCTCTTTCCACCTCTAGAGGAATGCAGTACAGCTTCTAGACATCAAGAACTTCTGACAGTACAGTCACCACTTAGGCACCACCAAGATTTTTGCGGGTGTCTGATGGAAAGGGCCATTTTGGTGGATATCGTTGATTTCTACTCAGCATCCACTCCTAACCCTTTATATTGTAACTTCATCAGATTCAAGATCGAAAAGATTCAGAATTAAAAGCCAGGTTTGTCGGGAAAAACAACAACCGCAAACAGCTGGACTTGTGCTAGTAAAAGTTTTTTTTTTTATTATAAAGATAAAAATAAAACCCTATAAACACTCAAGTAGGACATAAAAGTTATCTATAATAGAAGAAACCCAGACTGATATTTTAATTTCTTAACAATAGTGAATGCTAGAAGTTAAGAGTTCTGAGAAGAAAGAATCGTGACCAAAGTTGTGATCCAAATTATCCTGCCTATGAGGACAAAATAAAACAAATTAAAAACAAGCATAGATTTGCCAGGTGCGGTGGCTCACATCCGTAATCCCAACACTTTTGGAGGCTGAAAAGGGACAATCACTTGAGACCAGCCTGGGCAACCTAACAAGACAAAAAATAAAAAATTAGCCAGGCATGGTGATGTGTGCCTGTAGTCTCAGCTACTCAGGAGGCTGAGGCAGAAGGATCACCTGAGCCCAGGAGGTTGAGACTGCAGTGAGCCTTGATCATGCCACTACACTCCAGCCTGGGTGACAAGGTGAGACCCCCAACTCAAAAACGAAACCAAACCAAAGAAACAACAAACAAGCATAGATTTAGAAAGTACAATATGTTCCCAACTTAGCTTTTCTGGAAAAATAATAACCATTTGAGGAAATACTCCAGCCAAGTCAAATTAAATTAACATAAAGAATCGAAGAAAATCAAAGACAGAGGAAATAGTGCTGAATTCTGAAATCTAATTCATACTTAGATTTAAATAATTACTGATAATATAATGGTGAAGCTAATTGCAGTTAAGATAAGATTCTGAGACTAGCAGGGCTCGGTGGCTCAGCCTGTAATCTCGTGCTTTGGGAGGCTGAGGTGAGTGGATTGCCTGAGTCTGCGGGTTCAAGACCCGCCTGGGCAGCGAGACCTCCTCTCTACAATAAATCAAAAAATCAGCTGGGCGTGGTAGCGCATGCCTGTAATTCCGGCTACTTGGAAGGCTGAGGCGGAAGGATCGCCGGAGCCCAGCAGGTCGAGGCTGCGGTGGCCGGGAGCGGCCACTGCACTCCAGTTTGGGTGACAGAGTGAGACTCCAACTCAAAAAAAAAAAAAAAGATTCTGAGAATTAAAAACAAGCGAATGCCAGGCACAGTGGCTGACGCCTGTAATCCCAGCACTTTGGGAGGCCGAGGCGAGAGGAATGTCTGAACCTAGAGGTTCAAGGCCAGTCTGAGCAACTTGGCTAGACCTCGTTTCTACAATAAATTAAAAAAAAAAAAATTAGCTAGGTGTGGTAATGTGTGTCTGTGGTTCCAGCTACTTGGAAGGCTGAGGCAGAAGGATCACCTGAGCCCAGAGAGGTCGAGGGTGCGGTGGTCGTGAGTGTGCTACTGCACTCCAGTCTGAGCATCAGAGTGAGATCCTGACTCAACAAACAAACAAAAAACAAGTGGATACATTATTACTGGAACAGAAATTTTGCAAAGAACCGAGGGTTCCAACTGAAATACTGTTCATTTCAGTTTCCAAAATCATTTTAGCCACTGCATCACCAGGCTTTTTACTGACCATGCTTCCCCACGCAGGACCTTGACCTCTCAATATTTTGCTGTCTCCTCTTTCCTTTTATTCTCTCTCATCTTTCCTCCTCAACCCCCATTCCTGGACTACCCCCACAAATTCCAAATCCTTGCCTCTCTTAAGCAAACTTACTACGTTTTCTCTATACCTCTCCTCCTACCTTAGCCCCAGGCTTAGCTTTACAGATCCTTTCACAGGATCTACCCTTTTAAAAGGAAGTTGTGGTTGTAAATAATAACTTCTTTTGTTTTGTACAAACGAATTCCTCTGTCAAATACTGACAGTCTCACTGGTAGCATGGGTTTTGTCAATTTCCCTTTGTATTTGTAATTTTGTGACATACATTTGATGCTGTATCATTTGATGCTTGGCCTTAAAGAAAGCTTCATAACTGATGTTCATTTTGTTTTCCTCACACTTAGTGCCTTTTATTCAGAATTATGCTATCATAAATTTGCCATTACTGCTTTCTTTGCATTTGCCTGTGCAAAAGTGATTTTACTTTTACCCATATTGTGAATCATTTACAGTCTTTTGTTGGTGGCATATAGTTGGAAGATTTTTTTGTCCAATCTGAGAGTGGTTAATTTGTTAAACATGCTTAATACATTTATTTGGTATTATTCCATCATTGTATGCTTTGCTGTGGCTAATTCTCCCTCTCCCATTTCCCCTCATTCTTTGATATCTGGTTCAAGTATTCATAACTATTATCTTTTTTTTTTTAGTGAGTCTCATTCTTGTCACCCAGGCTGGAAGGCAGTGGCACACTCCCAGCCACCACAGCCTCAAACTGCTGGGCTCAGGCGATCCTTCTGCCTCAGCCTTCCAAGTAGCTGGAACTACAAGCACACGCCACCAGACCTGGCTAATTTTTTGATTTATTGTAGAGATGGGATCTCACCAAATTGCCCAGGCTGGTCTCAAACCCGTGGGCTCAGGCAATCCTCTCACCTCGGCCTCCCAAAGTGTTGGGATTATAGGCATAAGCCACTGCACCTGGCCTCTTAGCTATTATCTTTTACCTAGTGATTTGGATGGCAATTTTCCTTAAAAAACAAACATTGGGGTTACGACTAAATTAAAAAATCAAACTTGTATTTTTTCCAAGTTACAAGCAAACTATTGACACCACCTACATAAGATTCAAAGTAGCAGGATTTTACCTCTTCCTTCCCTCCAAACCCTTGTTTACCAGTTTGGGTTAGAATAATCTTGAATTAAGGATGGAATTAATAAGCATTTCATCTTTTCTATTTTGAGTTATTTGGACATTCACACTGAAATTTATTATCAGGTTAACTACAATCACACATTTATTCAAGTTTTAAAATTAATTGTCCCAACTCTGTTCTTATACTTTTCCATTTATTTTAATTGTTGGGGCAGCTGGAATGTTGTGGTAGAAATATGTCATGGTTTCTGGCTGCCAAGTGCTTTTGTAACGTCTCTCATAGATTTGGGGAATTTGTGTTTTCTCAATTCAGCCTCCTCGATAGAGAAAAATGAGCTTTCCCAGATTCTACAGGCATGTAATACACCCTCTGCCAATCACATCCACCCAAGTAAGACTTCCGTTCAGAAGCAAGCAGTGTGATTAAGCAAGTGCCACATGCAATCTTATTTTACTGCAATGGTGTCACATGGTCCCAGCATTTAGGGGTACCAAGTGGGTCTTTGCTGCAGTCTCACAGTATGGCTTGGGTATTGTTTCTGCTGTGTAGCTTCCAGGACTGGTTTTCTAGCCCCTAAAAGATCTTGTGAGCTACCTAATTCTCCTTACATATACCGGGTGTGCCAAAAAGCAGTATACACATTTTAAGAGATGTTGTCTATGCATTACCTTTCAAAGTTGAATTGAATGATGGTAGCAATGTGTAATTGTGACTTGTATTCATCTTTTATTATCGGTATATGTTGAGTATTACGATTTCAATACGGTTTTTTTCCTTTCTTAAAATGTGTATACATTTTTGGGGCACCTTTTGTATGAGGGGGGTCCCAAAAAAACCCTGGAATTATTTTTTGGAGGGCAGGCCCTTTGTAGCACAGGCTTCCTTCCCCACTAGGCAAGTGTTCTAGGAACTCATCAGCATCCGTGTACCAGCTAGCGTGAAAGGCTGCATTGGTCTTCAGTGAAAAAAAAAAAAATTTTTTTTGGAGATTCTTTCAAAATGTTTGCCCATTTCATGATGGGTGATTTATATGAACAACATGTGGCGGTGAAAATTCTGTTTTCTGTTGAGGAAAAATGCAGTGGAAATGGTTGGTATGCTACAGACAGCTTACAAACATGCTGCTCTGAGTAAAACACAAGTTTTGAGAGACCCAAGAGATTAAAAAAGCAAAACAAAACACTCTAAGAGAACTATTACTATATGAATTCCTACCCCACGTTCACTATATTTGTTTGCAGTGCTTGTACTTAGAATTTTGTTAAGTTTAATTTTTGTTTGTCTCATAAAATAACCGATTGCTTCCTCAACTGCTGCTAGCAATATGTGAATGTCAAGTAATAAACCCCTCCCGGACATTCCTTTGCTTAGCCTGCCTGCTTGCTAAACCTAGCTTATCTGACATTCCACTCTGCTCATTTAGCAGCTCCCCCATCAATCACAGGTAGCTGAGCGGACCAGACCAATCCCAAGTGCCCCTGTACCCATTAGGAGAAATTAACCTATCATGTAAAAACAAGTTTAAAGTTCTTTCCCCCTCCCTCTGTAATGATGTATAAAAACTGCTTGCCATGCTGGATCGGGGCTCTCGTCCCTGAAGCTGCTGCTTCGGCCGTGATCCCAGACTCGAGCCTGAATAAAGATCCTTGTGTGTTTGCATCAGAGCTGGCTCTTTGTTGGTCTCTCGGATTCTGAAATTTGGGTTTAACAGTTTACAAATGACTTTCCTGATTAAACTCGGTGAAATGTTGATTGATGATCAACCTTGTTCAGGGAGTCCTTTGACCAGCCAAACTAAAGAAAATGTGGTAAGAATTCATCAAGTCATCTTAGAAGACTGCTACTGGACTACTGATGAACTTGTGGAGTTTACTGGGTGTTGTGGAGTTCTGTCAGCAAATTTTATCTGAAAATTTGGGCATGAAATGAGTTTCAGAAAAATTCGTGTCTCACTTGCTCACGCCTGAACCAAGAGTTGCTTGACTGCGTGCTATGCTTTGAAGGAGCAGTTGGAGTCTGACCCTGACTTTTTTCCCCCAAAGTTGTAAGTGGAGATTAATCTTCGTGCTAGGTTACAACCCTGAAATGAACTAGCCAATGGAAAACCGTCATGTCCCCAGGACCCAAAAAACACAAGCGAAGTCAAATGTGAAAACAATCATTTGTTTCTTTGATGTGAGAGGAATTGTGCACTCGGAATGTTTCACGTGATCAAATGGTCAAACAAAATTTTTATCTGGAAGTTTTGAGAAGGTTGCATTACAACTTGCCAAAGAAACATCCAGAGTTGTGGCAAACAGGTGACTGTTTCTTCTACCATGACAACACACCTGCCCACCCCATGCTGAGTGTTCAGCAGTTTTTGACCAAAAAAGGCATGACCCTTGTGCCCCACCCTCCCTATTCACCCAACCTTGCCCCATCGACATTTTTTTGTTTCCCTGGATGAAGGAAGTCCTCAAAGGGAAACATTTTGCCGATGTGGAAGAGGTGAAACAAAAAAATGGCAGCAGCACTAAAAGGCTTTAAAATTGATGTGTTCAAAAACTGTTTTGAACAGTGGAACAAGTCTTGATAGGTGTACTGCATCAAATGCAGAGTACTTTGAAGGTGACTGAAGTTTAAACATGTAAGAATACACAATTTTAAAAAATAAATGCCTTTTTGGGAGGGGTCTCCCCCTCCATACATCTCGTATTTAGAGGAGGTCTTGTCTTCGACAAGTATAGTAAGAATCCCAAAAGTTGATCAATGAAATGTTTGGTGTGTGTCAAAATTCTCAGGTAACATTTCTATTCCCTTGCAAATGCTACAGCATATACCGTTCCACTGTTTTGTGGTGTTTTTACCTTTGGCACTTAGTATTGCAGAGAAATTTGAGGACAACATAATTTTTTTTTTTTTTTGAGGCAAGCTATTCTCTTCTCACCAGTGGTTGTTTTTTTTTTGAGTTGGAGTCTCACTCTTGTCACCCAGACTGGAGTGCAGTGGCCGCTTCTGGCCACCGCAGCCTCGCCTGCTGGGCGCCGGCAATCCTTCCGCCTCAGCCCTCCAAGTAGCCGGAATTATAGGCGCGTGCTACCATGCCCGGCTAATTTTATTTTATTTTATTTTATTTTATTGTAGAGATGAGGTCTCACTGCCCAGGCGGGTCTCGAACCTGCGGGCTCGGCAATCCACTCACCTCAGCCTCCCAAAGGCGCGGGATTACAGGCTGAGCCACTGAGCCCGGCTCTCACCAGTGTTTTTAGAAAGTTTTCTCTATCTTGGAAATTAAAAAACTCACTAAGGTGTATCTAATGTGGTTTTCTGTTAATTTTAAGGAAGACAGTGGGGTTAGAGGTTCACAAATTCCTGCAAATCAAGAAAAGCAGTAGGTCTCAGAAATGGCAGGGAGTGGTTGACTCCAGGAGCTAGTGACTCGTCTCTCTCTGTGCCTCCTCCCCGTATCTGATTCCTTTGTTCTCTTTCTCTATTGACTGGCCTTCTCTTAGTTTAAGTTTCATGATGCCAGTCATAGTAATCTCAACTTTAACTCTGAATGATCTTTCAGTTCCAGTATTCAACAACCAGCCAGAAATTTTCTTTGTGACTCATTTCAAATTGGTTAGCCTAGTCTTTCTTTTTGTTGTTCCAAACAAGGTTTGACTAGCTGATAGTAAGTCTGCCCTAGGTCAGATGTCCATCCACCTCTGGTGCAAACAGTCAGGGAGAAAGATTTGGTACATGGTTCAGTGATCAATCAGTGAGGCTCAGTGATTCCAATGGTGGTAGAGGTAGGGTAGGTAATGTTTGTCACTTTTTCCAATAGTTATTTTTCATTAACATTGCTTTATATCCAATGGTCACCTTCACTAGTAGACATGACATTGAGTATTTTTAATTTAAAAAAGTAACAATCACATAATTTCAAGAATATAAGTTAATAGTCACAAATGTAGAGGAAAAAATCATCCTGAATATCAGAGGAAAGAAAGTGTATTAGCACCAAGGGCAATATTAGACATATAGAACATACAGGTTAGAAGACGCATCAATGGCCTAACAAGAAGCAGAATATACTTTTGGAGACCACAGAATTATAAGAATGGCAGAAAAATGACCTGGGGTATACAGAAGCCACAGCCCATAGGTTTCAGCATTACAAAGTAGTTTTAAAATTTTTAAACCAGCATAACATGAGGGAAATAAGCTCATCAGAAACGAAAAAACTTAGACACTCTATTTCAGCCACTGCGACTTTAGAAAAATTATTTTTGTGGGGTAAGTTGTAACGACCTGACTACTCAAATCTTTCTTCAGCTGTGGGTATTCACTTTTTGCATTCCTGGCACTCTTTCTTTTCCCATCTGAGATTCAGAGAAACCTTGTGATTGCACAAATCCAGATGTTGTGCAGCTGGCTCCCATTCTTCGCAATAGACTCATCCCTTCCCTGAATCAACCTTGTGGTAGCATGATTTTACAGGACCAAGAAAACTTTCATCATACTCACAGTGCTATTTGCTCATTATAGGGCTTATCTATTATTTCGTTATTTCCCCTTTTATCAACCTCCCTTTCAGTGCCCTGATTTGTAAAGTTTATCCTCAAGTATCAATCTGATTTGCAGGTTAATTGGTAGTTAATAACTTCCACTGTGTATTAAAAAACTGGATATATTTTCCTTTCCTCTGAAGCCAACCTCCCCTCATCTCAAAGTTCCCTTTTCAAAGTCTTTTCTAATCTTATTGCAACTACAAATCGGATATTTGCTGAAGTTCCTGCCTGTTACAGTAACTGTTTCTAAGAGAACATTAACTGATCTTTCAGGTAAAATCAGTCTTTAGAATTACTTGTTCATTCACGTTTACTAAGTCTGTCCACTATTGGGAGTTGAGATGGGCTTTATTAGATCGGATGACTCAATGTTCAAGCCTTTCGTGCCTAGAATGAGTTTGTTGGTATACTTTGTCAAATTTAATGCCATTGTTGGGTGGACTCACTAGAGCTGGAAGCAATTGCTCTTGAAGCTCCATTATAACAACGTAGGGCAGTGATTTACAAAGTGCGGTCCCCAAACCATCAGCATTTAGCTTCACCTTTGAACTTGTTAGAAATACAGAGTCTTGGGGCCCACTCCAAACCCAATGAATCAAAAACTGGGGGTTTATGACACAGTTATGTCTTTTTTTTTTTTGAGTCAGAGTCTCACTGTCGCCCAGGCTGGAGTGCAGTGGTATGTTTACGGCCACCACAGCCTCGATCTGCTGGGCTCAGGTGATCCTTCTGCCTCAGCCTTCTAAGTAGTTGGAACCACAGGCATGCACCACCATGCCCAGCTAATTTTTTTAAAAAATGATTTATTGCAGAGATGCGGTCTTACCATGTTGCTCAGGCTGGTCTCGAACCCTTGAGTTCAGGCAATCCTCTCGCCTCTGCCTCCCAAAATGCTGGGATTACAGGCATGAGCCACCACGCCTGGCTCCAGCTATGTCTTTAAAAGCACTTCTGGTGATTCAAGTGCACTCTAGTTTGGAAATCATAGCATTAGGATGTGTCTCCCATGGCCCAAAACTAGAGAAGGTACTCTCCCTTCTCCACTTCTCTCTTTACAGGCATCATCACTCTTAACTAATTCCCAGCACTGAGCTTAGGATGCCATTTGCAATAAGCACGAACTGGGAATACTTGGCCTACTATTAATTAGGGGAATATCCTGTGAACTTCTAAAAAGTATAATTGAGATTTGCCCTTTACCAATTCAGGACTATTATCTCTAACTAGAGGGTCTCACCTAGCAACCTTTTCTCAATGGGCAGTTTAGACTGATTGGCTTTTCTCCCAGTTAGGGTTGCTCAAGAAATTCCAAAGTTTTCTGGCACGTGCAATGAACTCTTCATTTCTAGCATTGATATTTCCTTCTTTGCTTGAATTAAAAGGCAATCTTATTCTACTTGACTAACATCCCATCTTTCTCTATAAAAATGCTTTAAATGCTTACGAAAACTAGCACGTAATAATTTAGAAAAACAAAGTCAGAACTAAAAGAAGAGGAAACAAATACCTATATGCAGGCAAACCAGTTTTTTTAACAGCAGTCTTGGAAAACAATATAAGTAGATTATTCATAAACAATTTCAGATAAATATGGCAAAAAATTAAATATATATAGCAAAGATAGTAAATTGAGGTGTTTACAAAGTGGGACAGCGGATACAGTACAGGTGTTGGAGTCAAACACCTTATTTCAAATCACAGCACTTTATTTACTGGCATTTTAGTTTTAAGAAAAGTCATCCTTATTCCCGTAAGTTATAAATGCAGATAAGGGGTAGATAACTACCTGATGTAATTTCAAGGGCACCAGATAGGTGTGTCTACTCCTCTCATCTCCTCTTCCTAGTGTCCCACCACCCCCAAAAATCTTTTCCTTTCCCCAGAGTGTATGAATTTTATCACTAAAAATAATTTTTCATTTATTCAACACATGTGAACATTTATCATCACAGTCACTCTCTGATCTTTTAGGACAAACCTGGGAAGAGATATTAAGTATATTCTCTTTGTTAATAAGCATGTCAGTTCATTTTCCTTTAGGGGCACTTAACTCATACACCAGAAATGTACCCTTTGAAAACAGGTTCTTATTAGGCAGGGATTTTAAAATATTCTTTTGGGCCAGGCAGTGGCTCACACCTGTAATCTCAGCACTTTGTGAGGCAAAGGCAGGAGAACTGCTTGAGCTCAGGAGTTCGAGATCAGCCTGGGCAACAGTGAGATCTAGTCTCTACCCCCCCCCCCCCAAAAAAAAA